>NW_015506320.1:58601-81349 GCF_001515645.1 Sinocyclocheilus grahami | reverse complement strand
AAAATGGGCACACCGCTTTTACAAGCTATTTAAAAGCGAAGGAAAGCGAGGAAAAGAGGGAACGCCCCGCCCCCACGGTGATACCGGTATTACCGGTGTTGTCACACGTCGATTAACCGGTGGGAAAATTTCCTCACCGTCACAACCCTATCGCTCACAAAAACTTTTGCATTTCACAGAGGAACTTTTGCATTTACTCGTGACACTTTTGTGTTTGCTCAAAAAAACAAAAAAAATTGCAATAACTGTGTGCAAATTTTTTTTTATTAAAAAAAAAAAGTTATAGAAAGAAAAATTATATTTCAGTGTGTTTGTGAGTGAACACAAAGCTTCTCGGGAAAAAGCATTAGTTTTGCAAGGGAACGCAAAAGCATTGAAATTTAATTTTTCCCTCTCATCATATTTTTTCCTACTATCATGTCTCCTTTAGGGGCTCCATAGTTTCCAGCCCTCCACACTGAAAAAAGACAAGAACCCTATGTCTTGAGTAATAAATTAACACAAAGCACTCTATTTTACATGTCTAGGATAAAAAGTCTCTGCCTCCGTTGATTAAGTAAACAATCAAAACACATTTTGTACACATTTTATGAAAAAGTAAGCTCACAAATGTAGAGGAATGAACGATAAACAACTGATTCTTACATCCATCACGAGGGTAAGAGGGCTGTAGGCCAGTAGGAAGATACCTTCGGTCACAGCGAAAATAAATAGAGTTTCTATTAAAACTTGACTAAAATGATCAGTAAGACTAAAAGGCACTAGTTGACTTGGTTTCACTACCTTGCTGTCGAATATAGCCTCAAAATACCGAACCAAACCTCATCCCGAAAGAAACAGACAGCAAGATATGGCGAAGTTCAGTGGATATCTCTTATCTTCGCTCTTGAAAACGCACATGATGCAAAAAACACAAGGACGTCGATGCAATTTGAATTACCTATGGCTTTATAACGTGTGTGAGAGGGCAAGTACGATGGAAAACGATCTGCTCCGGTCTCCTCACAGAGGAAATATGGTCCTTCTGTGTCTCTGAGGTTCAGAGACGTGTCCATAGCATCAAGGACAGAGAGAGAGAACAGGGGCAGCATGCAGAATCCCGAGAAGAGATGGAAGAGGAGAGAAGGCTGTGGAGAAACACATGAAGCTCCAGCAAATTCCTGGAGGACAGGAACTCTCCAGCCACAGGGGTTTTGTGTCCATAGCTCTTGTCCACTGTTAAAGCAGGTCCAGAAAATTACGTCTCAGTGGCGCTTTGGGGTTGGATGAAGATTACTTGAGATGGTTTGCTATTTCTACATTCTGTTTCTTAATGACGGGAAGAGGATGGGCCTCCGTGTTGAACACCCAGTGTTCGAAGGGCAAATGGTCATCGTCAGAGAACAAAAGATACAGATACCTGAAAAAAGAAAGAAAGAAAAAAAGATGTTTCAAGGGCATTTTATAATATAGTTAATCACAGTGAGATTGCCTGTAAGAGATTTGGAAAACATGATTATGTACATAAATTAGAAGCATAAACATCAAGGTTATGAGAGGCAAATAATTATCACTAGACTCTTAGTACAGCTAAATTCCACCAATTAAATAGATTTTAATTTCTTTTCACAATATGAGTGGTCAGGGTTCAACCAACTCAGTGTAGTTTTATGGGGTTTTAGTTTAGCAACGTCACATGAGCAAGAGTGCTTTTCTTCTCAAATATCTGCACGATTCGGCCCTATGTTTACACGACAACAATGTAGTCAAAAATGGAAGTTTTTCCCTTGCTTTTTAAAAAAGTTTCACGCTTAAGACGACAACGTTTTCAAAACGATTCGTGTTTACACATATTGGCGAAAACGGGGCTGAATGTAGACGGTGCATGAGAAGGCGTTTGCCATTCTGTTACTAACAATATGCTATAATACTTTTTCATATACCTTTTACTAACTTTATTTACAAGTTCTGTCAAATTTACAATAATAATTAAAAAAATATATATTGTAAAAAAAATACAAATATCAGCTGATATATTGGTTCACCACTATTTTCAGGCAATTTGTTTTGGACCCCATTGTATGAAAAAAAACAAAACCCATTGAGATTCTTTGAAATACCTTCTTTTCCACAGAAGAAAGAAAGTCATACAGGTTTGGAAGGCATGCGGGAGAGTAAATGATAATCGAATTTCATTTTTGTGTGTTTAGTAGTGGCTCAGCATGTGGAGCAGATGTCGTGGGCTGAAGTGAGCATGTTAAAGAGCACAGTCATGCCCACAAACACATTGAGAGCATTTCTATGAACAGGAAACTCTGATCCCTCAACCCGCCAGACAGTCTGGCTCTAAAGAAGAATCATTACTTAATACGCACTTACTGTGCAAAAGCGGCAAATGCAAACCAGAAGCAACAACAGAATGAGAAACAACCAGAGTGGCAAAAGTTGAAAGCAGGGGTTTCTGGATGCGCTCTCTCTCTCTCAAAGAATTGCTAAGTCTTTTCTGTGCTCAATTGTGTGCACTGCACTCCTCCTGGCCAAAGGGCAAGCACTCCTCCAGAGTATTAAAGGCAGGAGAAATGGAGAGCCGCTGTCTGGCGTGGCAGGATCAGACTCGAACAGTGATTTCCTCTTAAAACGCAATCAAATGGGAGGACTGGAGAGCTGGAATACAGGATACAGGATACAGGAGAGCATAGCGACCTCGCTGACTCCACAGCTCTTCAGTTTGGGCCCTGACAAAGTAATTGATTCTTTCTTTATTCATTCCTTTCATTTATCTGTGTCTTTAATGATTAATGTTGTGTGATAGGGATGTCTGTGAATGAGTTCCAGCTGTCACAGTCTTGTGTCTCAATCATTTCATCTAGATGATTCTCGCTTTGACAGAGAAATGGCTCAATTCATGCATTCTGAGTGAAGAGCTTTCCTCTCCTTTAGTCAGTCACTGCAGAATCACAATATCATCTCAGTCTCTTACAACATGCATATATATTGCAAACCAAAGGGCAAGAGGTTTGTGAAAATCAGAAGCTCCAATTTGACTGGCTCGCTGATGTGACTCAATCTCAGTGCTCTGAGATATAAAGATGAGTTTACAAGCTTATTTTACCCTAAAATCAAAGGACATAGCCTACATAACATTTTGCATAAAGAAAATGAAGACCATTAATCATATGTTGTCTTGCATTGTAACATTATTTTTATGACTATTAAGCACAGTTTCCCAAATTCTCATACTTTCCCCCCTCATTATTCTGACTGATGACTCTCATTAATATAATACAATTTTACAAATTACAATAATAGCCACAGTACATAGAGTTTCTTTCTTTCTTTTCCAGTAATATTTAATGTTGGGAGAAATGAGCTTAATGCCAATAACACCATGCCAGCTTCTATGGCTATATTTATGGCAAAAGGCAGGTTTTGTTATTCAAGAATAAAACAAAAAATGTTTAAAATTCATTTTTCTAAAAACCCCTTTAGGTTTACTTGTTTAAAAACTTTTTTAAAAGTGTCAACAGAATAAAAGTTCCTCAAAGGGAAAGCTAGTATTACAGTCATAGTATTACAGTCTAGTAAAATATGCTTGATTGATAGTGGACTTTGACAAGATTAATACTTAAGGAAATTTTATCCTATTTAAATTTAAATGTAAGTCTTGAGTGTGCTATCCGGGATCGTATGTAAATAACTTGATACCAGGAATTACTAAAAGGGAATACATATCTTGTCCCAACCTCCCAAAAATTATTATTACTATAATGTAAAAAAAACCAACAACTATGTACAAGTGTAATGAATATGTTTGTTTGTGTGCTCTGTACTCACTTGAGTGTTTCGGCCAGGTAGAAGCTCTGCTGCACGTCATCATGGTTGGGAGTGTTAGCGTAGACGTCTCTCACTCCACTGTAACCCCCTTCCACCCTGCAGTACTTCTCCAGAGCCTGATATTCAGAGATACAAATGTACCTGTCAGTATCAATGTAATAGCTTTACACATTCCTAGCAAGTGTCATGTAGCCTACTTTTCATTTTCAGAGACAGGACACCGATGCAAAGGTGCTTACTGGACCAAGTCAAAAGACCCCATCCCAGAAGCATAAGGCCCTCGAGATTTCCTTAAGAGTTTACCTTCAACCTGTATTTGTCGCCTATAGTAAATATGAAGGTCTTAATTAGGTTGTTTAGCTTATGTTTGATTAGGGTGAGAGCTGCCCACTCTTGCTTTAGGATATTCTAGTCTATATATAAATGTCTTGGGTTCCCCCTTAGCCTTTATGATTTTCAGCTCTTTTAAATGTATTTATTTATTTATTTATTTTTAAGTAAATGGTAAGTCCAAACACACCGAAAATTAATAGCACAGATCACCTCAAGTAGTCTCATGATTGAAGACAGCTAAAACTGTGTGAGACAATTTATGTGCTAAAGTTTAATACTCAAGGTTTAGGAATTTGTTTGAATACCAAACCCTAAATATGAGCACCATGACATGACATTATGACATATATATTTATTTATTTGAAAAAAGTTATATATACATAAAAAAATAAAATAAAAAAAATGCTAATATTTTGAACTTTCTATTGAACAAAGAATAGTTTCCACAAAAACTATCAGGTAGCAAAACTTATAAATTATAGTTATAAAAAATATATATTTAAAATTATAGTTATAAAAACAGCTATTTGAGCTATATATATATATATATATATATATATATATATATATATATATATATATATATATATATATATATATATATAAATGGTGAGCATAAGAGACAAACGTTTAAAAAATATATGTTTTAAATCAAACATCAAGATTTAATAGAAAAAAGCTATTTGATTTGTTTATAATTAGCCTCATAAAATCTAACAGTCTAACAGTAATGGGACTTGTGTCTCTAATGGGACAGCAATTTGTGCACTATTTGTGAAAAGTGCCATTATATTCAATATTATCAGTGTTGTGGTCATGTGTAGAGTGTGAAAAAAGGACCTTGTAAGATAATGAAGATTTGATAAAGTAGTTTTGGAGCAAAGAATCAAGCTTTTCATTGAGTGAGTGTTGAGCCAGCACATTTTTCTGAGAGAGGAATAGATGGCGGAGGGTGAGCGAGGGAGGAAGAGATGTGATGTATCGCCTGAAGGGATAGACACATCACAATGGCAATCTGAAGTCATTATGATACAATTACAAGGCTGTGAGATCCTGGCGGTCTCCATTGTCTCTAATCCTGCTGTGCTGAAGTGCAGGGAGCGTCTGAGGGCAGGGATATAGCTGTGATTCACAGTCTGGCCTACATCCTGGGCCTAATGTGGCGACGTGTTTACCAGTCACAAACTGGTGGCGTTACGTAATTAGTGATGCGACAGTTCTCACCTGCACTGCCTCCCAGCCCCACTGTCTGTATTTGGGGTCGTGGGTGAACCTCCACATGTACATGTAGGTCTCAATGACCTCTGGCCTCAGGATGAAGTACTTCTCGTTTTGCCGTGTGGCGATGGCT
Organism: Sinocyclocheilus grahami; assembly: GCF_001515645.1. Taxonomy (NCBI): domain Eukaryota; kingdom Metazoa; phylum Chordata; class Actinopteri; order Cypriniformes; family Cyprinidae; genus Sinocyclocheilus; species Sinocyclocheilus grahami. The sequence continues at coordinate 75,852 of NW_015506320.1, read as the reverse complement.
TCTACGCCGCCGTCGAAACGGAAGGCCTCGGGACCCAGCTTCATACCTGAAACACACATGCTGTCAAATTCATCGCTTAAACATTCATGTTGACAAGGGATTATGGGATTACATTGTTCCTGAGATGAAGAGAAACACTGGATGTGGTGGATTAGAGGCTGGGGCATAATCTGGACCTTTGATAATCTGCGGCCGCTAAAAATACCTAGGCATTATGAGCAGGCCGGTGATGACTGTGTATGTGTGTGTTTAACAAGAGATTTGAGTGTGTGTGTGCATGTGTGTGTGTGTTCAGGGTTAACGGCAATGGATTTAGGGAGTCTCTACATTGTCCATGTGACTATTATTGACAGAATAGTTCACTTTCGGGTGAGCACTTTATAATTCTCACTGGGATCTGTATTATATCATACTGGCACTGAACAGAGTCAGCAAAACAAACAACTTGTCTAGTAAAGTAACCAATCACAGCACAGACGTGCAAAAACACATTACATACTCCACAGGCATGTCGGACAAACAGAAAAATGTTCTGCAAAAACAGCTTATAAAACTATAATTCAAATATTTACGAATTTAAGTACATTATTTTGCTTTCATTTTACAATTGTCCCAAAAAAATTCATTACTTTAATATTTATAGAAGTAAATAAGATTGAATTGTATTGTGTTATTGCCTATAATGATAAATCACTCACTTGTTCGCCTTATTGTTAGTCTTTTTTTTGCATAAAATCTGCTGCTAAACTAATAAATGAAAATAAATAAATAAATAAACAAAATTACCAGAAATCATCTCGATATATCTGCATCATTTTTATGTTTTTCCTTCAAGTGCTTTTGATTTACTTTTGTAATTCTCATTATTCTCAATACCATTCTTATTACTGTTACACAGCAATTTACATAAACAAACAATATATTAAAATCAGTAAATAATTTACAATTGAAATACTTTACAATAATAAATAAAAATAAAGAAAGAAATAAATTCATACATTTATAAATAAATTGAATAAACAAATTTTATATATATATATATATAACTGAATCTGAATTGGATGCAAGGGGTGAAAAATAGAAAATAAAATGGTACAAAAATAGGCTTCTTTATACAAAACAATTTTTTTCAGAGAGCACTGTAATTTTCTAACTAGAACTAGAAAATGTATTAACACACAGATTAAAAACTTATATATTAATTTAAATTCATTTAATTTACTTTTACATTTGTTTATTTATTGCTAGAAATGTTTAACATTTTTCTTTCAACATTTTCAAAGCAGTTCTCCCACTCACTTGTCCGGGCATAAGACTCATGACACGTGCGGGCGATCTCAGCCGCCAGTTCCATCTGGTGACCCGTCTTATCATCGGGGCCTCCGTCCGCCCCTAAAGCGATCATACCACCGGCGAAGCAGGTCAGGTGACCCATCTTATGCTCCAGGAGTCCGCCTTTCCATTCAGCGATATACGTCAACCCTCCGCTTGACTTACGGATCAAATTCTTCTCAATCGCCTGCACACAGAACAGAGAATGAAAACAAGAGATCACTTTAAATGGTTTTTAATGGCAATTTCTTCTCTCAGTGGTTATTCATACTGTGTGGGTTAAAAGGAACTTTGTCCTTGTTTGCATTTGTTTTGTTTGCCTAACACAAAGGGAGACATTCAAGGCTTTGGAGTGATTTCATTCTCTCAAAAGCGTCATCTGAACAGTTCACGGCTCGAAGTAAGTTAGATCATAGCAGAGATCAGGGTCACAGCTGTGTGTGCCAGTGTTGTGTATTTACAGAAGCGTCGCACACATGGGAAATGAGATTCTTATCTGCCTGGGAAAAAAAGCCTCTGTGCATTTGAATGGAAACTGGAGACATTCATCACCATGGTACCAAAGTAAAGAGAATAAGTATAGTGCTTGATGCTCTTTTTTTCTTACATCACTCTCTTTGTTCTTCTATTTCATTATAAATATGGCACCAGTGTTGTGGAGAAACTAAAAATAGTTACAGCACGAGCATAACAATTTTTTTTCATTATCTTGACTGAATATAATAATGCACTGATGTAGGCAACAAGTAGCAGCATAGATGCTTGTTTTGTCTAATTTTATTACAGAGTAAGATGAGAAAATAATCAAACATCTTGTACTCTCTGATTCAAGCATTAGATTCTGGATCTTGTATCACTCTGAAGAGTTTATACTGCGATCGTGACCGACTGTTCATTATCCTGTGTATTACTACTGTGCCAACGTACATATCAATGGACATAAAATATTGATTTGAGTTCTAATTATTTTATTAACCAAAAGAAAAAAAGTGTGGAGTGATGCATGAAACCACAGCTACTGAAAAACTACTCTCCTGCCACAGAACAGGGAAACATAAATCACTACAGTAAGGTATTTTCATCAAAACTAAGCCTTAAAGTCCAGGATCACCTCAAATATTCTGCATAAAAAGAATTTGAAGAACTAAAAAAGTAATGAAAGTAAAAATGATTGATTGAAATCAGTGCTGTTATTGTTAAACTAAAGCTATTAAAATCATTTTTGTAACTAAATTAAAACTTTTGAAATTAAATGAAATTAAAACAATTTCAAAATATAGTAATACATACTACAGCAGTATATAAATAATACAACATTTATATATAAATAATTTAAATAATATATAATTAATATTTTTAAATGGTTTAAATAATATTTATCAAATGTAAAATAAAAATAAAATAAAAATGTTTTCAAGGAAAGTCAAATAAGAAATCAGTTGCCTGAATGCCAGTTTGCAGCTCAGAAAGCCAGTTGCAAAGCAGCTTCCCCAACACTGTTTGCAACAAAAATTGCTCTAATAAACAGAACTCAATCTGCTGCGATACGTCAACGGTCTTTGCCGTAATGTCTTTATTTTTCCCCAATGGTGCAAATAATCGAATGCTACAACTGAGAGTTGTGGATGAAAGGAGATGATTGAGCGGCCTTTCCATGGTTAGTGAGATAAATTAGTGTAAATCAAGCTGTACATAGAGAGAGCGTAAAAGGCCTGATAAAGAGCTCTCTGTAGCTGTAATGAATGCCTGGGTAGAATGGTGGACAGAACGGCCGTTCTCTGAAGGTGACCGACATAACGCACTTTTCTTTTCCTGGATGATTGGCCTGGAGTCCAAAGTGCAAAGCAGCTTCCCCAACACTGTTTGCAACAAAAATTGCTCTAATAAACAGAACTCAATCTGCTGCGATACGTCAACGGTCTTTGCCGTAATGTCTTTATTTTTCCCCAATGGTGCAAATAATCGAATGCTACAACTGAGAGTTGTGGATGAAAGGAGATGATTGAGCGGCCTTTCCATGGTTAGTGAGATAAATTAGTGTAAATCAAGCTGTACATAGAGAGAGAGTAAAAGGCCTGATAAAGAGCTCTCTGTAGCTGTAATGAATGCCTGGGTAGAATGGTGGACAGAACGGCCGTTCTCTGAAGGTGACCGACATAACGCACTTTTCTTTTCCTGGATGATTGGCCTGGAGTCCAAAGTGTGTGTGTGTGTGTGTGTGTTCGAGTCACTCCAGGGAGGCACCCAGACAGACGGCCAGAGGGACAGCATTATCTTAGGCAGGTTGAGATGGTCCTCTCTAATGAAAGTGAGGATTGAGTTTGTGGTCTGTAACAATCAGTCTGCAGCAGCTTTCCAAAGCTCTCACGGACGGCTCCAGCAGAACAACGCTGGTGGCAGCTTACACACACACACACACACACACACACACGTACACGTACACACACACTCACACACACGTACACACACACTCACATAAACTTTACTTTTCTACATTTGGACACTATGAAAAGGAATTCCAACTCACAACCTTAAAACCCACAGAGGATCAATTTCTAGCTCAAGCTTGAACAACAGACCAAAAATTGCAAACACTTTCAATATTCACATCGGAAAAACTGGCCTCGAAAAACATACAAACCTACAGAACAACCATTTCCGTTATTCTAGTTAATAAACTTTAGTCTGACTAGATGTTAAAATTAATTTGTGAATGATAAATAAGCTGTGAGGTTAAAAATTAATTCTCTACAAATTCATTCATATTGTGCACCTTATTGTGGAAATAAAAAAGGAAAAGAAAACCCTTGAGAATTGAATTTGAATTGGCAAACAGAGTACAGAATTGCAATTTAATTTTGAATTTAATGGTGTATAACTAAAAAATAACAAACCTTACAGTTTTAACAGTATATTTCATTTTTAGTATGAATTTCCCATAAATATATTATCATACAACAAATGGAGTATTTCCAGAAACATTCTAAATGATTATTATATACACAATCAATGTTTGAATCGACAACTATAGTATTATATATTAGCAATATAATTAAATAAATAGCATTTTTTTTTGCATTATATTTAATAAAATAACTTTGATTTTATGGTAATCTTCTAGGTTGTACTACTTTACTCTTTAAAACAGCCAAACTTCAATGTGTATTCACCAGACTTACTTATTTTTTTTTTTACATTTATTTTAGTTATCTGAAAATAATGTGTGAAAATTTAAATTAGTGATTAATTTGTGTATTAATTGTTTTGACAATACTGGACTCAGTTTAGAATAACGGTCAAACCTAAAAAAATATATTCTACAATTCAGGAAATAAATAGGCATAATTAGTCAAAACTAATTACGTAATTATGTTTTATTTGTCTAATATATGTCCTATCTCCGAATGAACTGCAATTTAGTAAATTCCACTTGTCATTTCAATTCAACATCCTGCGGGATGTGGACACATCAAACTAGAATTCACATTCATGAACTGAAAGGCACCCAAATCTCAAATTCACAATTTCACTCAACCCTGGTATCAACTTGAGACTGTGTTGGTACTGAGTTCCTATTGGACACTGAAGTAGTCTGTATCCTCACTATTTTGCAGACACAAGTCACTTTAGTTTGCAGGTCTCCTCCAAAAACAAGGATGTCAAGGATGCTCTTGTCTAGTCAGCATTTGATCAAATGGCCAGTAGAGTGTAACATTTCTCTGGGCTTTTTCTCTCTCTGTAACATTGGACTTTACCTGCAGGGCATCGTAGTAAAGCTTCTTTCCCTCCTCGTCAGTTTTGTCTGACATGAGCCAGGCCTTCAGCAGGTACTCGTAGAAACTGTCCCCCAAGCCTCCAACCGAGACATGATCTGCAACACAGCGAAAACAGCAGAGTGTGTGAAAAAACTCTTCCTACATTCATGTGCCAGCACAATAGTCTGCTTTAAACAGAATAACACAATTTATGGAGCACATACCACACAAACAATCACGCAGTACGAGAGATTTAGAGAGACGCTCTCATCTCAGCGATTTTTACAGTATGGTAACAAATGCTGGAATTGAATTTGTGCAAATGTCAAAAAGCGAACCTGGAGTGCTTCACATTCACAACACATGTCAAAAGAGCAGCAGTAGTAATCAGAGAACATTATTGCTTAAAGCAATGCCAACACTGAAAGACATTTTATTACAAAAATATACTTAAATGAGTTCTAAATGAATAAAAGAATACAAACAAATCTTCATACAGAAAGCGAAATGTAGTACATTTTTTCTACTGTAACTGTGCACATTCATTTAAATGAGATTTTAGTATCTAAACCTACAAAGTTTGGGTTACATGATATTTAACCACTAAGATCCCATATAAGCATTCATTTGATATCTGAACTATGTGCTGTGTATGTTTTATCTAGTAAAATCGGTCAGTCAGGTCTGTGTGCGTAAGGAGAAATGAAACGTGTGTGTGTGTGTGTTTCCAGGTGGCGTGTGAATGGGGCAGTGCGTTCAGTGCTGTCCGGTCCACTGTGTGTGAGAGATGAGAATTTGTGGCTCGAGGAGCAGCACTGTTGTGTGATTGTCTGATTGATGATCAAGCTCATGAATATTTATACATCATTAAGCACTTGTTTTTGTGATAGATACGCCAAGAGAAATCAAGTGTCAGTTCAGACAACCGTAAAAAATAAATAAACTGCCATGCTACCATTCAGAGAAAATGCACAGAAAGGAAAAACAAGCATTTTGCTTTAGTTTAAAGTCTTATTTCAAATGTCAAAGGGGCTTTTATGCTACCCATTTTGTCTGTTAGCAGTAGCACTCAGCTACATTTCTGTATTAGGCAAATTTTTGTTAATCTTCCTCTGGGATACTCAAATTATGCAGCTCATGGGTCAAAATGTGCACCAGGGACCATTGAATAAAATGTCCTGCTAATAGCCGATCCTTGACTTTCATATGGTTTTAAAGCATGCAGTAACCAACAATTACAGCTACATGTGCTACATCAGCCTTGTATTTATATCCAACCATAAGTGCTGGTCAGAGCCTTTTCATTTCCCAGAACAATGCAGTCAAAGTGAATTAACAAAAAAATGAAAATGAAAAGAAAATTTTCATACAAATGCATTAATCTTCTTAGAAATCTTCTTACAACTTCAAAAGCACTGTCAGTTTGTTAATGGTTTATCTTTAAATGTCTTCAGCCTTCACAAATATATCACGACTTAATATTCAAGAAACTTTCACCGATAATTCCCCTGTAATGGCACCATCTCATTCTAATTGGATGCATCAGTTGTTACAATTTATACATTTTATTTAATTTTAGGTTACTAAATGAAACGCACACATTTGAACATGCTGTAAAAGGTCTGTCCTTTTGAACCAATCATGATGACAGTATTTGCATATTCTAATTCTCTGCTTCACAATTATTAAAATGAAATAAGACAATGAATTTAGAAACCTTCTGTGAATGAATATGGTTATAAATTAAAAGTACATTTAAAAGGCTGAGGTCAGTAAGATTGAGAGAAGTCTCTTACAGTCACCATGGCTGTATTCATATGATCAAAAATGCAGTAAAAACAATAATATTATGAAATATTATTAACATTTAAAAAGAAATGTATTCTATTTTATTAAATTTTTCAAATGTAATTTATTCCTATGATGGCAAAGCTGAATTTTCAGCAGCCATTTCTCCAGTCTTTAGTGTCACATGACCCTTTAGTTTTTTGATTTGATAATTAACAATATTTATTTGAAATATTCTTTTTTGTAGCAATATAAAAGCCTTTATTTCACTTCAATGTATCCCTGCAAAAAAATAAAAATAATACTGACCACACTTTTCAATGGTAGTGTAATTTAAATAAAAATGCATTAAAAATACAATGTTAAAATAAATGTTTTTTTATTGCAGTGCTTATAATGGGAGAGGTCTTTTCATTCTTTTGCAGTGCAGACTCAGAAGCAGCGATTGAAATCATGAAAAAAAAAAAAAGTCTTAAAAAGACTTTAGCAGGAGGTCATTGATAAACTCGTGGCAGACTGGATTTGCCCGCAGGCCACACTTTGAGCACCTCTGCACTAACGGATTTAACTTCTGAGTCACATAAGATGACTTTCCCCCACTGTCGAAATAACAGTTCACACACACCACACAGAAACTCCAAATTTCGCCCGTGTTGGTGGTAAGAGGGCTTCATTGTGCAAAGGACCCGTGAGGTCTTCTGTTGGTAAAAGCTTGACAGCAGGAAACAGGAGTTTTGCTGTCAGCTCTGGCAGTGCTTCCTGAGAAAAACCTGAAGACCAGCTGAGCTTTTTACCCAACAGACACTGGGAAAATGTGAAGCCTTTCTGTGCAGCACTAAAGCACACAGAGCAGCCATGAAACAGACCTCATGCATGTCGGATGCTCATAGCCCCACATTTCATCCATAGTCACAACACAGTAAGTCCTCACCAAAAGCAAAATTCAAAGTGACTAAATTACAGCCAATCAGAACATATTCAATATTTATACAAATATACGTGAAATTATTTCACTGTGGGTGAGGCTACAAATGCAATGCGACAACATAGCAACGTGGCTTCAGAAAACTTGCATATAGACTATTTCTGTGAGACATTTTTGTCCATTCTGGAGCTTGACAATACAAATCACTAACTACTTTTTCATAGGGAAAATATCAACTCAAATATTCTGCTTAATGGTGTATGCACAACAAAAAGCAAAGTGAATATTCGCATTGGGATACTAGCGATTACTTGTGGGATGTTTTTCGCATCACTCGCGCGTATAAAATCATTGCACTTGACTATCCTCCGTTTTCTAATATAACCAACAGTGTCAATAAGCTCTTCACCGACTGGCTGGCGTGACAATGCTTCATGCGAATTTCCCGCTCGAGTTCAAATGTTCAACTTTCGTGAAAGACGCGATTGAGGTGAATAATGTGCATTCGTTGCAATCGCATCACTCAATTTGCATCGCCCCACGCAAATTTGGGTCTATTCGTGCCTTTGTATGTAATCTGTATGTAATCTGCAAATAATTGAATTCGCTTTTGGTGTGCACACACCATCACTTTCTTTTGTGTATAACAAAGTGAATGTTGAGTGAATGACATTCATTAGAATAAATACTAGGAAATAGTTAATTTAAATTAAAATATGAAAATTATTTATAACTTAAGTTAATAATTTTACAAATAATATGTTTTAATGAATTTGTAAATGAAATGAAATTTGAGCAATTTCATTAATTACATTTAAATAAAATTACTAAATTTAATAGATGAATAAATTAAATGTAAAATAATAAAAAAAGAATGCTTTAGAATAAATAAGATAAAAAGTTACTGCAAGTGCTCCAACTCACTTTTGTGCTTATTTTGTTAGGATGTAACCTTATAAGACTGCTTACTAGCTTTTGGAACTTCTGTCAAGTCGCACATATGAGGCTAAACTGAAAAGAGACAGTCTGCTTTGAAACGAGAATTTCTGACAATGTAAAACTAAGTTTGATGTACGACAATGAGAAAAGAAAAGAAGATAAATGTGAGGAAGGGTAAAAGGAGGGTAGACTGTGGAATATGTAAGATGGTTGATTCATGTTGTTGTTTCATTAAGGTCAACCCTTGAGCTACTAGCTGCTCAAACCCAAACATGACAACTGACCCATATGGAAAGCCCTTCAGGACTGTTCTGGGCTACTTGTGTGAAGCAAAAAGACTGACAGCTATTTTTAAGTGCAGCCGTACGTTATCATCCCATCTTCCCTGCGGCCTGCTGCCATCTCAGATCATTTTTGTTTACGATCGTCTAAACAAATGACTTTTGTCAAAGCGGAAAAAAAGAAGGACTTGCTCCGATGCACAAAAAAAGAAAACTGGTTTTCGGATTGCTACATTCTGACAGCTCAAAAGCCTCTCTCTTTTTTTGCTCCGTTCCATCAGAATTCATGCGTTTGTGTTATCCCAACTACACACACTGCAGAATCTTTGTTCTCCTCCGGCTCTTCATCATCAAGCGCCTGCGTCATCGCTGACCATGAAGTTGAGACAACACTGCTCTCCACGCTAAGCCGCCAATATTAATCCCTCAGAGCGAGGACGGCACGAAAGCCGGCTAACGCGGCAGAGCAGGCCTCACTGCTGCGGGACCAGCATAAAACATCCCAAACTACTGATGTGTGTGTCACTTAGAGGATGAATGTAAGGAAAAGAGTGTGTATATTTCTGCCGGTGTTGCGTAATTAACCCTGAAAGCACAATGAAGACAGATGTGGTGAGAAAGTTCATTGACAGTGTTAGGGTTGCCAGCGGTTTAGCCTCAGTCTCATATGGTATGCCCACAGACCGTCTGCTCTAGATCACACCCAAAAATGTCAAAGGCTGGCTGTAATCGGCAACTCCAAATGGAGATGCAAAGTTTTTGCATCAGTCTGCTGGCGAGCAAAGCCATGGTTAAAAGTTCCCAGGCTCCTATAGGAATAAATTGTCGCTGGTTTTGCCAAAAGTTTTAAAGTTTTGAAAGAAACTCAGTTGCAAGAAAACTATGTTCTGCTTTGCCCTCAGGTATTTTACACATACAAACTGTGGTTAGTTATTTTACATTATATTTTTATATATAAACTAAAAATATAAAAAAAGAAATATACTGTAGGTGCATCTATTTATTATATATATATATATATATATATATATACACACATATATATACACGTACATATATGCATATACATACATATATATATAAATTTAAAAAACAAAGAATATAAAAAGTAATAATTATATCATTACATAAATGTATTATTTAAAAGGTTTCCGACTGTCGATATTCAAAACTCTAGCTACCAGCTATAAATAAATAAATAAATACTAATAAAAATAAAAATGTATTGGAAATATATTTTAAAATCCATATATCACTTTTTCATTTTTTTTGAAGTATTCTCTTAATTTAGAGACCCTAAAGAGAATACGTGTCCTGATGGTCTCTGCTAGAGTGTTACAGACTCAACAAACAGCCAGCGTGTGTGTGTGTGTGTGTGTGTGTGTCTCAGGGTGCCTCCCTGCTAAATTCAACACCATAAATTTATAAATACATAATAAATCAGCACCAAAAACATGCATCATGTCCTAAAGTTTAGCTCTGTCAATCCACTACAAATATTCTCTTAAATCTGCCTTTGAGTGCTACCACAAGAGTGTTTTGTGTACCAATCAGATCGCTAAGAGAAACACTTGTAAATCAATTCCACTCAGAGAAAGCATTTTGCTGGACAACTTGTGGATAAAGACGCTCATTTTAAAGGGGTCATATGATGCGATTTCAAGTTTTCCTTTCTCTTTGGAGTGTTACAAGCTGTTCGTGAATAGATAAGATCCCTAAAGTTGCAAAGACTAAAGTCTCAAATCCAAAGAGATATTCTTTATAAAAAGTTAAGACTCGTCCACGCCCTCCTAAAACGCCCCCACATGTCTACGTCACTGTGTGGGAAGATTTGCATAACACCACCCTAATGTATACGCAAAGAAAGAAGGCGTAACTTTGATTCTCGCTGTACTATTCTTGCCGCCACCGCCATGCCGTGGAGACGCTGTGTGTTTCGTTGTGAAAGCGAAACTACTTTGTTTGGTCTTCCAAAAGAGGACACAACTAGACATCAGTGGTTAAGTTGTATTCACAACACTGTTCCAGAACAGTTCAAACCAAATATTCAGATGTGTGCTGCGCATTTTACGGAGGACGAGGACTGTTTCCTGGGAGAGTAGCCTACAATGCTGGTGTTCCGGTGAATTTAGTTCCCGTTTCCCCTTCGGCGCGCATGCTGACCCGGTGCTTGTTGTTTGTCATTTCTCCGATCCCAAATGCAGACATGGTTTTATGTTTACGCGGCACGATACGCAACACATAAAAAGACAGTATAAGTCATTATAATCAGTAATTATGTCCCCACTGGATGCAACAAATGCCTTGTTTGTGATGGGTTTTATTGGTTTTGTCTCGTCGCGCCGGGACACGGCATCACAGTATGGTAAGTGGCATAACATTTCGTCACACGCTTAAGGAATTCAGCCAATCACAACGCACTGGATAGCTGGCCAATCAGAGCACACCTCGCTTTTCAGAGCGATAAGCTTTATAAAAATCTACGCATTTCAGAAAGGCGGGGCATAGAGGAGAAACAATAATGTACAGTATGTGGAAGATAATGTGTTTTTTTTAACCTTAAACCGCATAAACACATTTCATTACTCCACAAAATAATGTTCTTTTTTAGCAACGTCATATGACCCCTTTAATCATGACATTTCTGTGAAAACTTCTTTAGAATATTACATTTCTATGAATTCTCCTGAAGTTCTTCAGTGTGTGTGTGTGTGTGTGTGTTTGTGGACTTACGCTGGCCCCACTGTCCACTGTTCGGGTTCAGATAATTCGGGTACAACCCTTGAGGTTTGTCCAGTCGATTCAGCACCTTTCTGATGTTCATTACCTGCAACGGCAGAGAACGCATCTCTTATATCATCACGTAAAATTATTAAGCCATAGCTAAGCTCATCCAATACAGTACGCCATGGAAAATGCAGTAAACAGCCTTTTTGATGCGACCGATGTCTTCCTACAGGGGACAGGACTCATAAATCTACAGACTAGGTCACTTTCACAGTTTGTACAGCCTCATTCAGAGCTTGTAATAGTGTCATTTGTCTGTGTCTATATTGCAGGTCAGGTCAGCGGATTAATTCGGAGAGAATCCGATCTGAGAATTGCAGCGAAACGAGCATCAATATAACAGTTACGAGCAGAGGTCATCCTAGGTCACTGTTGGTCAGCTCTTCGAACAGTTCATGACCGCCGCTCCTCCAAGTTCCCTTTTAGTTCAGTGTGGTGTTTAATGCACTGCAGAGGCGTAACGCCTGAACTGCTGCTCACCTTCTCGGCAAAAACTGGTCTCCCGGAAAGCTCGCTGAGATGCATGAACTCCAAATGCAGCGTCCCATATTCGGCGAGAATACTGCTTCCTCCTGACGCCCATGGCCAGTTTCTGCCAATTCCACTGCATGGGGAAGAGGAAAGAAGAGAGAGAGATTGAGTTTACTTCAGTAACTCAGCAATCATGAGCTGTGTGTATATGCATTTTGTGTTGCTCTGAAAACCTTCAACCAGTCAAAATTGGCCATTTTGAACCAGCATCATGTATTTTGACATTTCAGAATGAAACAGAATATTATTCATATTAATATAATATTAATATTAATATAATATATAGAGAGATGTAAGGCAGGACTTGATTTTAACCATCAGACGTGATTGGATTCAGGGCTTTGATATTACTGGTGAGAATTTTAATTGACTCATATCTTTCATATACATATTTATATAAATATACACTATAGTTCAAAGGTATTGGGTGTGATTTTTTTTTTAAAGTTTGGAAAGAACAATAAATTGAAGTAATAAAGATATTTAAAATGTTACTATAGATTCCTATGTCAAATAAATGCTCTTCTTTTGAATTTTCAATTTACCCATTTAAAGACTCCTGAAAAAAAAAGTTGGATATGGAATATGGTTTCTATCACGGTTTCTACAAATATTAAGTAGAATAACTGCTTTCAACATTGATAATCAAAAATGTTTCTCGAGCATATTAGAATGATTTCTGAATGATCATATGACACTGAAGACTGGAGTAATAATGATGAAAATTCAGCTTCGCACCAAAGGAATAAATTACAATCAACAAAATATTAAAATACAAAACACATTTAAAATGTTAACAAATTTAGCAATAAAATAGTAATATTTATCTTATTTAATATCTATCTATCTATACATACACACTCACATATACACACATATACATACATACATATATACACATACATATATATATATATATATAAGGGGTGTAACGGTTCACAAAATTGACGGTTCAATTCGATACGACACAGTGGTGTCACGGTTCGGTTTGGTACGTTCGGTACGGGGGTATATTGGTTACGTCGCAATGTTGGAAATATTTCTGTTTTAAACCATGAAGGCGATGGATATCACACACAAGCAATGTGCAAACTTTGCGCAAGGGTAATGCCGGTGAACGTCTTGATCTCAGTCAATTCACTATGCAAAAAGTGAAAGTAAAAACGGAGTGACGGAGTAATGACGGAGCTTTCGGCATCTGACGCCACATATTCTCTCAGAGACGACGAGACTAATCTACTTCAACATATGCTGATAATGGTATATAGCTAGCTAACTATTTTCATTTATTCCCTTAATATTTCTAATATTACATAGTGAAAAAAATGAGAAGAAACATTTCGTGTTAAATAGGTTGTTTTTGAAAGTCGGTGCTTGAAATAAAAGCTTTTTATTTCATTGATTTTTATTGATGACTGCAGTGTTAATATTTTAGTTGTAGGCCTATAATTCATTGTATAATTGACCTGTTTTAAAATACCTTTTTTTAAAACATTTTAATTGTGGAGTAAATAGCCTAATCTTTTGTTATCTTCGCAGCACGTTGGTTATTTGTTAATTATTGCGGGGCAAATTAATTGTAATTTAATAATAAAAGTAACTTCATAATCATAATAATAATAATAATAATAATAATAGGCCTAATAAAAATAAGAATGTAACAGGCCTACATTAATTGGAAATGCCAAATATCTTAATATTGCCAACGATTGATGCTTTTGAGAATATTTCTGGCTATCGTCTATACAAGATCATCGTCTTTCGATGCACCCCAGCAAGGGGAGATTACCGCGGGGCCTTTCGCACTGCGTGCCCAGCGTGCCCGTCCACTAGACAGCACGTTGCTTGTTACGTCGTTTGGGCTGCCTTGTTGAGCGGAGTGGCAGAGAGAACATTATATTTCACACACTTTAATCTAGGGCTGCATGATAATGGTTAATCTGATAATTAGTGGTCGACCGATATATCTGTATCTATATCTTGGCATTTTTCAAATATCGGCATCAGCCGATAAGTTTTTCTGTTTGGCCGATGCGTTTGAGGCGGGACTTTTATTTTGACGGCAAGGGTTGAAGAATTTGCTCCCATTCTCCCTCTTGTTCGCTGTCGTCGTTAACAGTTCTGTCTAATACGGATAGAAGTCTGTCTAATAATCAGATAGAACGGTTAAACAAAGGAATTAAAATGTATACAAAACGTATTATAACGATTGATTTTATATTATTAGTAATAGAAAGGCAAACATTATAATACTTTGTTTGCTGTCAGCATTCCGCAAATACACATTTATATAATTTAAACAAATCTTTGAATGACTAATGAACATTTAATTTCACAAACCTTGCAAACTTAGTCAAATCCAGCTGTGAGATCTTGTGAAGTGTGCGTTTGTATCCTGCGTGATTGCGTGTGCTCTGTGTGACGGTCGGGCTGTGTGAATTTAATGCGGTAAGGAGGAGAGTTCAGCTTCACTGGAGATGCGCGATCGACAAACTCGTGATTTTAAATTGTGCTGTGCTTTATGCATTTGCCCACTGCCATATTCATGTCGTTTCCACTGTGTGCTGTATGTAAAATGAGTGTTACCTTGGCTTTATTTGAAAAATATGATTTCCAATGCACACAAACTTCCCAGAATAGTGAGTGCCCTGTTGGTTACAGTGTTTACTTCCATTTTAATGATATTTTTATTAAATATTAATTTATTTGTGAAAAATACTTTGTCATCTAAAATGTATGTTTATTTAACACATTTTTTAATCCATTTTCAAAGGATTTCAAATTTTGTAAATATTAAAATAAAAAAAATTATATCGGCTTTATATCGGCCACCCTACTTTCCAATATACCAGTATCGGCTGTCAAAAAACCAATATCGGTCGACCACTACTGATAATCACGATTCTATCAAAAGGGTAAATGCAATAACATTTCATGTGTCCTTTAACCAACCTCCACTGACTACATATACACCGACTTCATTTAAACAACTATGATAATACAAAACTCATGGTTTTGGTTAATGTTTTGTAATCAGTATTCACATTAGATTTTTCTAAGTGACAATTTGTTCGCAAATAAGACAAGCCACTCAGATTGCGCAGTAAATTTGCTCAAAAATCATTAATATACAATGATAATAACATTGCCATGCCGTTTTCAACTGATTAACATTATGAAAACTGGTAAAAACTTTAGAAACTCCTAGTATAACTTAAAATAATTCAAATTTATGTACATAAATTATGCCACAGGCAGCAAAAGCGCATTTATTCCTCAAACACAATAGATCCATTATTGAAACTCGGTGAAATTTTGATCATGGCAGATTTGGTTACACAAGCAGCACAAATGGCTTGTGAAAAAACACACATTGGCTGTATGGCACTTTTATGTAAGCAGAAATCGCTGTGGAGAATTGCGTGTGCTCTGTGTGACGGTCGGGCTGTGTGAATTTAATGCGGTAAGGAGGAGAGTTCAGCTTCACTGGAGATGCGCGATCGACAAACTCGTGATTTTAAATTGTGCTGTGCTTTATGCATTTGCCCACTGCCATATTCATGTCGTTTCCACTGTGTGCTGTATGTAAAATGAGTGTTACCTTGGCTTTATTTGAAAAATATGATTTCCAATGCACACAAACTTCCCAGAATAGTGAGTGCCCTGTTGGTTACAGTGTTTACTTCCATTTTAATGATATTTTTATTAAATATTAATTTATTTGTGAAAAATACTTTGTCATCTAAAATGTATGTTTATTTAACACATTTTTTAATCCATTTTCAAAGGATTTCAAATTTTGTAAATATTAAAATAAAAAAAATTATATCGGCTTTATATCGGCCACCCTACTTTCCAATATACCAGTATCGGCTGTCAAAAAACCAATATCGGTCGACCACTACTGATAATCACGATTCTATCAAAAGGGTAAATGCAATAACATTTCATGTGTCCTTTAACCAACCTCCACTGACTACATATACACCGACTTCATTTAAACAACTATGATAATACAAAACTCATGGTTTTGGTTAATGTTTTGTAATCAGTATTCACATTAGATTTTTCTAAGTGACAATTTGTTCGCAAATAAGACAAGCCACTCAGATTGCGCAGTAAATTTGCTCAAAAATCATTAATATACAATGATAATAACATTGCCATGCCGTTTTCAACTGATTAACATTATGAAAACTGGTAAAAACTTTAGAAACTCCTAGTATAACTTAAAATAATTCAAATTTATGTACATAAATTATGCCACAGGCAGCAAAAGCGCATTTATTCCTCAAACACAATAGATCCATTATTGAAACTCGGTGAAATTTTGATCATGGCAGATTTGGTTACACAAGCAGCACAAATGGCTTGTGAAAAAACACACATTGGCTGTATGGCACTTTTATGTAAGCAGAAATCGCTGTGGAGAGATCGCTAAACTCCAGCACATGTATGTTTTCTTATCATCAGCGCTTGTTCCGCCATCAATCAGCGCACACAGGGTTGCCAGATTGCAGATAACTAAAACACCGGGAAGAAAGTGTATCCTTAAAGGAGAAAAGCTGTTTTGGGGACTTAATCTCTTCACATCTGGCAACTACAAGCATGAACGCTAGTGAAGACTTGTTAGCAATGCAAGATAAAAACACATTTTCAGGATAAATAACGAGCCGGCCAATATCGTGACGATTGTTTTTAATTAATCAAGAAAGGTGGATATCGTTATCGAGATTGAAATTCGATTAATCGTGCAGCCCTACTTTAAGCTGTTTTATTTTCCAAATGTAATAGGACTAGTCCAATGAATCATATCGTTCGGTTTGTAATGCGTACCAAACCGAAAGCCTCGTACCGAACAGTTCAATATGAATATGTGTATCGTTACACCCCTAATATATATATATATATAT
>NW_015506320.1:42418-53975 GCF_001515645.1 Sinocyclocheilus grahami | reverse complement strand
ATATACACACATATATACACACACACACACACACACACACACACACGTATACATACACAGGTTCAAGAATTAATTACTTTTTGAAGTTCTCAAACATCATTAATAACACATCTAACATGGTTGCCAAGTTGATTTCATGGCCTTATTTTACAGAGCGGCCGTGTTTTCCTCCTGTGATTAGAGCTGCTTTTATTGACTTTCACTGGCACGGTTCCAACTAAAAGTTGACAACTTAACTCCGGCCTGGAAATGGATGCCATGTCTCCTGACCAGCTCTTACTACCTCGACAGCAGATCCGCTCAGCGCGGGCCTCTGTGTCTGCACCAATTACAAAGATAAATTACTGCCGAGTAATGACACGTAATTACAGCTTTAAAAGAACGACATTCTCCACTTTATTTTTAAAGCCTAATTCTACAAAACAGAGCGTGTAAGACATTTATGTCATTAAGACAGTAAATTACACACAATAGCTCTGGCCAGAAGGAACTGAGTACTGCTAAAGTACTCTAACGGTTTAATTTGGAGGTGTTTTATGTGAATGTTTTTCTATGCGTGATGCAACTGGATGGCAAAGAAGTCCAAGCACATCTGTATAATTAATGAACAATCGTTTTGACTCCAAGAGGATATTTTCTAGCCTCTGGTAGTGAATTCTTAATAACAAAAAATTAGGTAAAGGCCTCATATTTCAGGCCACAGCAGGAAATGCGTGCAAACACCTCTGGAGTGTTGCCACCAATGTCATCATTTTTACACGGCGCTGATCTGCCTCTGGCACTACAGACCTCTGCGCATTGCACACGCTGCAGGGCTCTACAGCGCAAGTATTTGTGTGTGGAAATTGCTGTGTGCGAATGTGAAAATGCATTCAGTGACATCTGACACCTGACCAAAACTTGCTAACATATAATGCTATCAGAATATAAACACCTTACATTCTAATTACACTGTGAATGGCTGCTTTTCAAAGTCAACAAAGTGCCCAAATGCAATGGTTTAGGGATATCCACTATTTTCTTTGTCTACACTTTAGCTGGACTTTAATTACACTATATAGACTTCAATAATAATGTGACCGTTCAATAATATAATTCTAAAAAAGTATTACATGTATAACACTTAACAGACCAATCATTAAAACATGTTGAAAAAAAAAAGTTTGATTAATAGCCATTTATGAACCAGTGACCTGTTATGCAATAAACAATGTTTTGTTAAAGAGGAAAAAATGGTGTAGAAACAAATTGTACAAGTTTACAAGTGCTAATAAATAAACTTAAATGCATTTTAAATAATTAAATAAATATTAAATAAATAACGTCTTGAAAGACAGAAATTGTATTTTCTTATAAAATGTACTCCAATAGTCTTTTTTACAGTCTAAAAGAGGTTATTATAAAGTTAAATATATTTTTCTTCATCAAATGTTCCTCACTCAGATCTGAGGAACTTAATGTAAATTCAGAAGTTAATTCTTGAAAGTATCTGTATGTACTCTATCCCACATTAATCTTATGTTTCTGAATTGTTGCTGTAGTACTTCCTTCAGTTTCCAGCATTTACTTGTGCATATGTTGTATTGTCACACATTATTATTGCAGTCTCAAACCCCCCCCCAAAAAAACAGAAATATGACTGAGCCCCTAAGGGCATGAGCACTCCCAAGCAAATGTTAGTGTAGAGCCCTGAGCTGTGCCAAAGCAATTTGTTTTTCATTACACAGATGATTAAAGCATGTAACACAAATTTAGGAAAACGAAGGGAATAGAGATGCCAGGCAAACAACAAAAAGAACATAAAGGCTCTTTCCTGAGATTCACACATACAGAATTAGTTGCTCTCTCATGCTATTTCATATGTATGGTAATAGACAATTCCTGTTTATAATATTCAACGGGCAAGCATATATTTAACACAACGCTTCCATTACATTTCCATGCTACAGTAATTTACAATTACCAAAGAGCTGTGACATATTACTGAATATGGTGGAGTTTTAATTTAATTTCATGTAAATACTTAAGGCTCAAGTCATTCTTGTCTACTATTCAATGTGTCATTTTTTTTAGGAGAATTAAGGTTTGAGTCATTAATCATTGAGCATTGGTTTGTGTGTTCTGTCAGATACACCATATATTGCTGGACCTTTGCCAAACTGTTTTTGCTCCTCTTTAGTAAATCACTTTGGATAAAAGCGCCTGCTAAACACAAATGCAAAAGTAAATTTTGCATTAAAAGGGACATCAGATGCAAAATTCACTTTTACATGGTGTTTGCATATAAATGTGTCTTAGCAGTGTGTGTACACAACCACCCTATGATAAAAATCCATCAATTCATTTTTTTTTTAAATCCCCCAAAAACAAATTTTCTGAGTAATATGACATCATACTGCTTAAGGACCGCCCACACTGACGAACTGTAGTGACAACAATGTCTCGCAAGCAATGCAGATGTTTTGTAGTTGGATGTAAAAGTGAACATAGTCTTCATTTTCTCCCAACATCAGAGCCACTGAGGATGCAGTGCATTAGTTTTGTTTTTGATGGCAATGAGCCACCGAATACACCTAAATTAGTTTAATGTCTATGCAAATCATTTCACTCCAGACTGCTTTCTGAACAAGGGACAATCCAAGGCAGGTTTTGCTAAAAAGTTCAAACTCAAGGATGGATCAGTACTCACTGTTTGTAATCCAGCTGCACCTCCAGAAGAAGAAGTGTCACACTTAAAAATTTTTTACGATTATTTGCAAATCGCGGGGTAAGTAGAGTTCATTAGCATTTAAAGAGACATGCACCGTTTCGGTGAACGGTGTGAACAGAGCTGTTTTTGACAAGGTAAAACGAGTGTTGTTTTACACAACCACTGAGGAATTTTAACCAAAGTGTGCTACAGACATTTCATTAAGACCCTAAAAAAAATCATACCAACTTGTGGAAAATGGGAACCCGAAGTCCCCTTTAACCCTTTGACGCGTATGATCACACCGGTGTGATCAGTCTTGGCTGGTCCCTGAAAAGTAGAGTTCATTAGCATTTAAAGAGACATGCACCGTTTCGGTGAACGGTGTGAACAGAGCTGTTTTTGACAAGGTAAAACGAGTGTTGTTTTACACAACCACTGAGGAATTTTAACCAAAGTGTGCTACAGACATTTCATTAAGACCCTAAAAAAATCATACCAACTTGTGGAAAATGGGAACCCGAAGTCCCCTTTAACCCTTTGACGCGTATGATCACATCGGTGTGATCAGTCTTGGCTGGTCCCTGAAGCGTACGATCACACCTTCACTTTCACGTGTTTCGGAAGGAGAGGATGAATTTGCGTGCTGTAAATCCCACAGCTCGGATTCAGCGCGAACTAACATAGCGGCGCACATCACCCGGTATAGATCAACTAACACGGTCGATATAAAAGTGTTTAAACTACCAAACAGATTTAATTGCACATATTTCAGAATCGGAATATCAGATATTTCATAATATAGTGAGCTTGTTTGTGAATATTTTGAATAAAACAGGAAAAACGAAATAAAAGCGATCCATGTGTCACACAGACCGATTGTGGCTGTGTTGTGTCACATGACAAGCATGACGCGTCACCATGGAAACAATAAGGCGATACATTTTAAATGGTGGGGGCTCAGCTAGAATATTTTAAACTCGTGTGCGAAAGGGTTAAAGCAAGCAAATGTCCATGCATTTCATCTGTTTAGATATTCAAACTTTCAACAGTTTAACAAAAAAAAAAATCAAACTTTTCAACAAATTTCATCAATTTGTTGCACCACGGTCATCACACACGCACGCATGCACGCACACTTTTATATGAGAACATAATTACTGTTATATATAATTGCTTAAAATGTAATATAAAATAAATATTTGCTGCATGCCTAAATTAATTTCCTAAAATAATCCATGTTTATGGATGGACACTCATTTGTTTCATTCCTAAATGAAACTAGTTGATAATAAATAGCTGAATCATAAAACATCCCTTTTTTAGGATACTGTACTTTAAAAAAAAAAAATCTTGTCAAAACATCCCAATAGCTGGGTTTGTCCCTTTTTAACCCAGCATATTTTAGTGTACACATACATGCATACATACACTTTATTTTTATTATTATTATTATTTTGTAGTGTTAGGATGGCACAGACCTAAAAGCTACTTTTTTCTCAGCTGTCTTTCTATGTAGATCTACGTCCCTTGGAGTAGGACACTTAATAATGAGCAGTAAGGGATACATAACAAATTATCTGCCAGAGCTCTGAGAAAATACCATTAGCCTGAATAATTAACTAGCGCTGGAGTGAAATACGAACTCCACCAAATGAACCGAAGCTCATGTATCCTCAGGCTGCTACAGAACTTAGCCTTTATGTTTGACATCAGACCAGACTCTCACAATGACATTCTCTCCATCTCTCGTCCACAACCTAACATTTCATTTATGTAGGCCAGAGGCCACATACTGTATGCATGCTACATATTACAGAGATCTATAAAGCTGTCGTACCCCACAAAACTGATATTGATCCTACAGAATGAAATGATATGCGCTTGTGTTTAACTTTCATTAACGTCTGCAGACAATAAAAGCAGCAGAGTCATATCAGTAACAGTTATGACTGCTCTAGCAATAAGCAACAGCAAAATGCCTCTGAAATTAGGCTAATCGCATCACGCACATATTCCTAACAGCCCACGTCTTCTGAATTGATTACCCAAGCTAGAGTTTAAGCACCCGGGGCACGGTGGTGACTCGGCCGTTTGTCATAATAAAACGGAGATTAGCAAAAAAACGTTTATACCATTCCTTACTCCATGACATCTGCTTAATGTAAAGCTCAATTAAACCGTAGAACAATTTTCCGTCATTTTGTTCGATTTTATTTCATCTGGGGCGAGAGGAGAATCCTAAAAATGGATCAAACGGAGCTGTGGCTCTCAGAGGAGGGAGAAGGAAGAGTAATGTCTCATTAGTATCGGACCTCTCGCCTTCACCTTCTGTTTTTTTTTTTGGCATGACTAGAAGAAACTTCCTCATCAATCCCCATCTAAAGCATCCATCAGGCATAAATAATCCTGTTATGTAACCCCTACATATGCCCGTAATAGAGGAGTAACTGAAATAAATGTGAACAATTGTAAAATACCATTTAGAGGACATCAATTATCTAGAGAGGAAAAGCACACAGCATGTGGCCTATTCAAAGTGCCGTTATAAAGCTTACGTTCCCAACCAACACTGAACATCTCTGCGAGGTGCAGCCATCATGCAGTTACTGTCTTGCCTATTTATGAAATGAATACATTATGTGAAAGGCACATTTACCCACCTTAATAGAAAATTAGTGTTGATTCACACTCCATAACTTTCTTGAGTGTTTATTATTCAAGCACGCATGCTTATGCCATTGGCGTGACTCACTGCGGCATGTATAAAAACACATGTGATGTCATTGAGGGAACTAGATTTATATTTTGTTGCTATGTGGTTGCTAGGTGTTCTGGGTGATTGATTACCAGTCTAAATCGGAAGAACCCACCCGTATGCGTTTCATCATGCGCTGGGTGAACATTGCACATCTGAAAGTGAGTACCACTCTATTAAGTACCTGTAATAGACTCTTTCCTTTAATCTCTTCACAATATCTCTCAAATAAACCTGTGGATTCTGGATAATAATGGAAAAATTGCTCTCAACAGGTGATTTGAAGTCCGACAGCTATTGCCTTGAAATTTATTGTTCAAGGAGGTGAATACAAGTGCCTCATTGATGGCTGTGGCGGTGAGTCTTTAAACGAGATGAATTAAGAGATGAAGCTTCTCAGAGGGTTTTATTGTGCTGACTAATAATAAGCATGATAAACAAATATATTAAACTCACTACTGGCCTCAATAATCAACAAAGCTTTATATTGCAAATTGTCTTTGTAAAGAAAACACAATGATACTTATAATATTTATAAATAACTTCTGTTAAAAATCTTAACATCATTTCCAATTCTTGGAGTCTAGGGGCAGAATTCATGAAGATCTTAAAAGGATAGTTCACCCAAAGATGAACATTCTGTCATTAATCACTCACCCTCATGTCGTTCCAGACCCGTAAGACCTTTGCAAGTCTTCAGAACACAAGTTAAGATATTTTTGATGAAAATCGAGAGCTTTCTGACCCTCCATAGACAGCAAGGGTCTACCACGATCAAGGTCCAGAAAGGTACCAAGAACATCGACAAAATAGCCAATGCAACATCAGTGGTTCAACTGTAGTTTTATGAAGCTACGAAAATAACTTATGCCCAAAAAAACTAAAATACGAACAAAGGTCTTATGGGTTTTGAACGACATGAGGGTAATTAATGACAGAATTTTCATTTTTGGGTGCACTAACCATTTATGAGGACAATTAATAAAAAAAAGGTTTGTATAAAAAGTCTTGTTAATAGAAATAAAAACTTTTTTTTTACCTTTATTATTAATTTGATTATAATTTTTTTTATAAAATATAATAATAATAAATGAAAATGTTTTGTCCAACTTCAATGCAGTCTAATATACTTCTTATTTTAATTTTATGGATAAAACAGCTACTCAAATTATCTTCATGTGTGTTACTACAAACTGAAGTCACACTGTTTCGAAAAACATGAGTTTCAATACACTCCATCCTGTGTGATTTATAAGTGTTTTGAAAAGTGGGGACATGGGGTAATGTCCTGAAAAGTCACCTTCTCCTTGTAATACCTATGTCATACCTTTGTCATTATACAAATTTATGTCCTCATTTGTCACAAAAATGCATGCACGCACGCACGCACACACGCAAACAACCGCACGCACACACACACACGCACACACACACACACAAACACACACAGTAGAGAGAATATATACTTAAAATAATGAAAGTAAAAAAAAAAGTGAAAATGTTGGCATGGCAAGCAAAAAGCAACACCACTGGACCAAATGGGCGAATAGAAAAAAATTAAAATCTTGCCATTGGTCATTTCCCCATTTTAACTCATCTGCATAAAACTGCAAATCTGCTGAACTTTCTTCCATCACCTACAGACACTGTACAGTCTAAAACAATTATTCAGTGGCTTTGTAAATATAAAAAAATTAAAACTTGTATTACCTTAATAAAATCTCTGAATATCATTTAAGAGATCATTTGAGTTGGGCTTACCAAAATGAGCGAAAGAGTGAAAATCCCACAGTTTATTTGATCTCAAATTTACTTGTGCTACTTAAGTTAAAGTTAAAATGAAGTATTTAACTAACAAATTATATTTTTCACATGCCCTTAATGTTTTTGGTACATTTAAATTAAAATATTTGAGAATGTTGCAATACAACCCGTCAGTTTTATGAACAATTTGTTGAATAAAGTTATTTTAGTTTTCTTTGCGCACAAAAAGTATTCTTGCAGCTTAATACAATTACGGTTGAAAGTAAAGGTTAATGTCTAAAATTTTAAATGTTATTTTTGATGAATTTTGTACGGTTGTAAGTATCCAGAGTTTATGGTTGAATTGGAGTTATGGTCAAATTTGACATAAATGTTTATTTAAAATAATGTGTTTTGTTTATCATTTGGTTGTTATATTTATTGTAAGTATTCATGGAGTAAATGGTAAATAAAGTTAAAAATATATAAGTAAAAAGGTAAATATAGGACATTTGTTTATACAGTATGTAAATTAAATCTACTCATTTTTTAGTGCTTCTGATTTACTATCGAATAACTATTGCATTGCATAAGGATTTTAATTATATTTACTCAATTTTATTTCTGAGATTAATTATTTGAATCTACCTTTTAATTATAATAACATTTTATTGGAAATTATTTAATGAGATTAATCAATCTATTTTAATATACTTAATGTTTTAAGTTATATTTTAAGTTATATTATTGATTCTTAAAGTATATTTAAAAGATTTTACAACTTGAAAATGTACTCAATATTTTTAAGTGTAAAAATATTTCACCAAAAAAATTGAGCAGATCATAGCAAAAGTTTTTACAGTGTAAAGTACCAGAAATAAATGACATCTGTCACTATATGTGTGCCTATATCATGTACATTTTTTACCCATTTTGTACCACTCTACCTCTTTGACAGGAGTACAGTATTATATTTGTGTTAAAAAAATGGGTATATTTAGAATTATATGCTTAGAAATTAAAAGCCTGGACTTAACCGGCTTGTATTGAAAGACTTGGCTCTTCTCTTGACCATGCAGCACTCTTCAGTTTATTTGAAGTGAATGATGTTAAACAGAATTAAAGTTATGTCAGACAGGTAGCACGGTAAATTTGATTTGGGAATCCTTTATCTGCCTTTCAAGCTTTCATAAAAAAAACAGGATGGAGTGCAGAAGAGAGATAAGCTGTGGAAAAATGACCATGAAACATATTTCCCTGAGCAGAGGACATTGAAAAACTCTTCAGCAACAGGGGTCAACAGCCACACATACACATGACTAGATGGGCTAACGACAGACAGGGTAAAAGAAGAGGATGTGCAACGCAGACAAACTTCTCTTCATACCACCGAGTGTGTCTGTATGAAGTCACTTAGAGACGGAGGGAAAAAGTAAAAATAGAGAAAAGGCTTTAGGCTGCTTGACTTTAACCAAGGGGAACGTGGGAAAATGTAATGAAGGACTTATGTTCATGCATGAAGGAAACTTTTCCCTCTTGAATAGTTAACAAGGAGCAAATGTGGAATTTACAGGTATTCAGGACTGCAGGAGGAAGCATAAGAGGGCAGGTACTGGATGATGGCTTGAGCGTTTGACACACTTCAGGAGTTTAAAGAGCTCCATGTCCTTGGCAGGAAGTCGTAGGGAAGATAGAATGCAACATATGCCATCAAATTGTCCAATTCTTGGAGTCTTGGTGCGGGATTCATGAAAATCTTCTTTAGAAAAAAAAAAGTAATGCAATTTAATAGGACAAATTATAAAAATTTTTTGTAGAAAATTCAAACTTTTCTACAAAAGTTTGTAAAAAATGTATCTACGTAAAAAAATCTTTAAAGGGGTCATATGATGCGATTTCAATTTTTCCTTTCTCTTTGGAGTGTTACAAGCTTCGTTAAGAGTCAACCACGCCTACCTAAAACGGCTCATTCTACACATGTCTACGTCACGATGTGGGAAGATTTGCATAACGCTGCCCAAATGTTCACGCAAAGAAAGAAGGCGTAACTTTTATTCTTGCTGTAGTATTGTTGTTGCCGCCGCCACCTTGTTGTAAATGCGCTGTGCGTTTCGTTTTGAAAGCAAAACTACTTTGTTTGGCCTTCCAAAAGAGGACGATATCCGCTTCATCATGCCTGGAGCTGATCCGTGCTGGTCGCTGAGGAAATACATTAACTTCGCGCTGTGCATCGCCAGATCGGCTTTCACCGTGGACGAAGCGGAGTCCAGCCCGGGGTCGTCACATGTGGTTGCCGCAAGCCTGTCGGCCACTCCTTCGTCGAATCCGCCGGCCGCGCCATTCTCAAGCCCGCCGGCCGTTCCTCACTCAAGCCCGCCGGCCGCCGCTCGCTCAAGCCCGCTGTGTGTTTTGTTGTGAAAGCGAAACTACTTTGTTTGGCCTTCCAAAAGAGGACACGACTAGAAATCAGTGGTTAAGTTGTATTTACAACACTGTTCCAGAACAGTTCAACCCAAATATTCAGATGTGTGCAGCGCATTTTATGGAGGACTGTTTCCTGATCCTTGTAAAGTAGACTACAATGCCGGCTGTTCTGACTCACAGACTGTAAGTACGTTTTCATATTTAAAGAATTTGCCACTGATGATACAAACGCGAGTTTTGAGCAGTGTAGAGTAGCGCTTGTTGTTTGTCATTTCTCCGATCACAAATGCAGACATGGTTTTGTTTACAAAAGACAGTATAAGTCATTATAAACCGTAATTATGTCCCCACTGGATGCAACAAATGCCTCGTTTATAATGGGTTTGAATGTTTTTGTCTCGTCGCTCCGGCCGGGACACGGCATCACAGTATGGTAAGGGGCGTAACATTTCCGTCACACAATTGAGGTATTCGGCCAATCACAATGCACTGGATAGCTGGCCAATCAGCGTACACCTCACTTTTCAGACCGATGAGCTTTGTAAAAATCTACGCTTTTCAGAAAGGCGGGGCATAGAGGAGAAATAATAATGTACAGTATGTGGAAAATAATGTGTTTTTGAACCTTAAGCTGCATAAACACATTTCATTAAACCAAATAATGTTATTTTTAGCAACATCATATGACCCCTTTAAAAATAAATATAAAAAAATAAAAAATGGATGGATACATGAACGCCTCTGAATTTTTCATTTTTTGGCAAGTCAATGGAGTCCTATACAAATTATATTGGATTATACAAATTATATACATCAGTGTTTCCCCTAGGTTTACGGCTTAGGGGTAGATTCCGTTTTCTTTTGTTTGTTTTTCTGGACTCCTTTTTAATGGTTAAATTACATTTTATTAATCAAAAAGCATGCCTAATCTATTAAAATCGTGAAACTTAAACAATTTAACATGAATTTATTAAAAGTTTAACAAATATTATGTTTAGGGCCCTATGAAATGTTTTATTTTGTCCAACCTTATGTTTTATTGTAACCAAATTCTGTTTTAGCATGTCTAATTTGAAAGCATAAAACAAGTTTCATTTATTCTTACAATAGCCTTATGATTTTTTTGCTCAGAAATTCTGTGATGTGTATTTACTTTTTGTTTTAAGGCATAAAACATTCATTTAATCTATCTTTTAAGTAATGCAAATTAAACAAATAAATTTTTTTGGAAAATAAAGGTAATTTAATATGACAATTAAAACATTGAAGAAATATTGAATGCTTATTCCTTAAAAATAAGGTTTTAATAATTTTAGTAGTAGTAGTAGTAGCAGTCTGTTACGTACATTCTACTCAACAATAGTAATATGTGAGTAACAGCCAATGCCCTCAAGTTAAACCAAACTTTTATTTTGACGGGTTGTCGTGAATACCATTACATTTCTGTGTGTGTATGACATGATGATAGTTTTACTGAAATGAAACAGTCAAATGCTCATGAAGTGACTCTCAGAGCAGTTCTGGAGATGTCATTCATGTATTTATGTCCTCATTAGTGAGACAGCAGAGGTTAATATCACCGCAAGCGTCACGAGCGTTTCAGTACGAGTACTACACAACACCGCGCGTCTGCGCCATTCATTAACACAGAGACACGCAGAATTCATATTTAAATATGAATCGGAGTGGGCTTACTTGTGTGTGTGTGTGTGTGTGTGAGCGCACGCATCGGGCGGAACTCCGCTGTGCGCGATGCAGAAAGCGCGATCATAACGTAGCGACAGAAATGACATGCCGTCGTGTAAATAACATAAGGCTATTTAGTTTGCTTAATGAAAGAACAAGGTATAGACATGTTCTATAAGAAAGGTAACTTTGAATTACTTCTATTGTGATCTGGCGCTATAGAGAAAATATAATTAAATAAAATGAACTTGACCTTC
>NW_015506320.1:0-38805 GCF_001515645.1 Sinocyclocheilus grahami | reverse complement strand
GTGTGTGTGTGTGTGTGTGTGTGTGTGTGTGTGTGTGTGTGTGTGTGTGTGTGTGAGCGCACGCATCGGGCGGAACTCCGCTGTGCGCGATGCAGAAAGCGCGATCATAACGTAGCGACAGAAATGACATGCCGTCGTGTAAATAACATAAGGCTATTTAGTTTGCTTAATGAAAGAACAAGGTATAGACATGTTCTATAAGAAAGGTAACTTTGAATTACTTCTATTGTGATCTGGCGCTATAGAGAAAATATAATTAAATAAAATGAACTTGACCTTCAAGGGGGGCGGGCCGCCCCCCCTAAAATAATGGCAGGGGAAACACTGTACATATTTTCATTGCATGGATAAAACAGTTATTCAAATGATCTTCTTTTGTGCTATTGCAAATGGAAGTCACATGGGTTTAGAAAAACACGAGGGTGACTATTTTTTATTAAGAAGGAAGGAAAATATAATTAAATAAAATGAACTTGACCTTCAAGGGGGGCGGGCCACCCCCCCTAAAATAATGGCAGGGGAAACACTGTACATATTTTCATTGCATGGATAAAACAGTTATTCAAATGATCTTCTTTTGTGCTATTGCAAATGGAAGTCACATGGGTTTAGAAAAACACGAGGGTGACTATTTTTTATTAAGAAGGAAGGAAGGAAGAAAGCAAGAAAAAAAGAAAAAGAAAGCATTCTTTTTCCAGGAACATTCTTTAAGAAAACTCTTCTTAAGTTAGAAAATAGTACTTAGTTTCTTAGTTAAGAAAATAGTACTTCGGGAAATTGTTATCATTAAAAATGTTTTGTGAATGCAGCTCCTAGAAATGTCAATTTTTTTCAAATACATTCAGCCAGACCATCAACTAAAAAGAGAAAATGTTCAATACCTCTATGAAAAGAACTGGCCATTAATCTACCATTTCTTTCTCTTCTTTATCTCTTCTTCCTCTTTCAACAAAACAATGTTTTAAATTCCCCTTTCAAATACCATGGAATGAATTGGTTCATGAATGTATCTTACACGAGTGAACTGCAAGTGTTTAAAAAGCAGTAATCAAGCATTCAACAATTGAAACAATCGAAACAATCCTTCAAAGTGGAAAATGGAAGAAAAAGGAAGCGGCTGCATCAAGAACCAGAAGCAAATGATGACACATTTACTGCTGGTTTAATTTCAAACACGCCGGGAGTCCTGTCGTCTTGCAGTTAATTGAACAAATGCTTTGTGCATTTCTAAGCAGCATTAAATGTTAAAATTTGGATTTTATGCCACAATTAGAGACTACAGATTATGACTGTTAACACTGTGTGAATGTTATGCTCATGCAGCGAGACTGCTTTTAAGCAAACGTGTGCAAGGAGAAGCAGGAGTCGACGTGTGAAGGGAAAGTCATCCACAGAGACCCTCAGTCTTGCTCCAGCCAAATCTGGGTCAAGGTTGTCTGTAAAATTAGGCCTCTTCTGTCTTTGCCTTTAATTTTCTGCCTGAACACTGGGGACACACAGCCGACAGACGGCATAATAATAAAGCCCACATAAAAATTCAAATTTCTTTTGGCTGGTTGCTACTGCAAGTGGGTCAATACTCACACTGACGTCTGTCCAAACATACAGTGTTTTTCATTTAGATTTACGAGCTGTTTGCCACCTTTTTTTTTTTTTTAATAAGTGGGTTTTCATAACCGCTGCATCATTTTACTGTCTTCGATGAGGTCTCTAGATCTGCTCAATTAAAAGCATTCAGAAGATAATATGAATTCATAGCACAGAAACTGAAGATGGCTGTGATTCATGCTCTCATCAGACACTGAATATGATTATGATCTCCTCTCCGGAGCTTTCAACACACAAGAACTCAAGGCTAAATCAAGGATGATGGCACCGCCGAGGACCCCTCAGAACAAACAACAGCTCGTCACTGAGTGTTTAAAAGCCCCATGCAGCTACCCGATGTTTCACCTCTTTATGGCTGAGGTTTTGTAATTATCTTGGATTGGTTATCATTAGTGACTATGCTAGCATGTCAGTTTTAACCATTTCCATACTGGCAACTGAAAACTCAAACTGCAACTGCACAAACGGTTTAAAAAAAAAATAAAAAATAAAAAATAAAAAAGCTCATGTAAATGTTTGGGATCCAGAATGTTATGAAATGTTATGACATTTCTATGCGTTTTGCTTGTTAGTTTGTTTTAGCAAATTTAGGGATATTGCATTAAAAATCAGTATGGAAATTGTAAACAAGATTTACAAAATATATATTTTTTTGATCATTAAATGGAAACAATAAACTCTTATATATATTTCTATTATTTACGATAAAAATATAAATGACTATTTAATTTATAAATATAATTACTAACATAAACAGCGTATGGAAATTGTAAACCTATAAAAATGGTAAAAACGAAACTTCATAAAATGTGATGATAATTAAATTGAATCACATTAAAATAGAAAGAACTAACTACATTTAAAATGGAAAATGTATAGAAATAAAATTTGTAGTATATAAAAATATTTAATATATAACTTGCATGTATTTCTATTACATAAAATAAAAATGACAATTTGTTCATTTATAAATATAATTACTAACAGAGTATAAAACTATGCAAAAATATGCATATAACATGGTTATAATTAAATGGAAACTTTAAATGGAAAAATATATATATACTTATATACATATCTTACATATATTTCTATCATACAAAATTAAAATAAATAATTTATTCATTTATAAATTTAACAAAAATAAATGCAGTATGGAAACTAAAAAAAATAAACATGTTTATTTATATGATTATATGCATATAAAACGCCCATAAAAACCAGAGAATCCTTTTACAAAATAAAACATTGTCCTTCTTTAAAATGCCTTCAACAGTGCACATTTCATGAAGATGCATTAGGATATGCCTGCCCACTAGATGAATACACTTACATAACCACATTCAGCCTGAGAAGGTTCTGCGACACGAATTACCGGCGTACGGTGGTGGCACCACAGGTGCCTCGAGCCAAAGCGAACAATAGCGTGGAAGCAAACAGCATTAGCAATGTGAACAGAATTAACGATGTAGGTGACCCACATGGAGGGAGGAAAGCGCCTTCGCTAGAGGTGATAGGAGCACTTGTGCTAAGTGCAGATATGGTGGAAAGCTATATTTACTGACAGGAAGTGAAGACCATTTGTCCTGTAGCTATGTTATTAGCCGCTCCTTGTTATAAAACACTCGGCCGCTCCATTTAGAGCATTTGTCAGAGCACTTCACTCCAGTTCTACTGCAGTTTAAACAAGGAAACACACCCCGGACACTCAAGCTAATATGAAAAGCTTTGATAAACAACACTGAATATGATTATGATCTCCTCTCCGGAGCTTTCAACACACAAGAACTCAAGGCTAAATCAAGGATGATGGCACCGCCGAGGACCCCTCAGAACAAACAACAGCTCGTCACTGAGTGTTTAAAAGCCCCATGCAGCTACCCGATGTTTCACCTCTTTATGGCTGAGGTTTTGTAATTATCTTGGATTGGTTATCATTAGTGACTATGCTAGCATGTCAGTTTTAACCATTTCCATACTGGCAACTGAAAACTCAAACTGCAACTGCACAAACGGTTTAAAAAAAAAATAAAAAATAAAAAATAAAAAAGCTCATGTAAATGTTTGGGATCCAGAATGTTATGAAATGTTATGACATTTCTATGCGTTTTGCTTGTTAGTTTGTTTTAGCAAATTTAGGGATATTGCATTAAAAATCAGTATGGAAATTGTAAACAAGATTTACAAAATATATATTTTTTTGATCATTAAATGGAAACAATAAACTCTTATATATATTTCTATTATTTACGATAAAAATATAAATGACTATTTAATTTATAAATATAATTACTAACATAAACAGCGTATGGAAATTGTAAACCTATAAAAATGGTAAAAACGAAACTTCATAAAATGTGATGATAATTAAATTGAATCACATTAAAATAGAAAGAACTAACTACATTTAAAATGGAAAATGTATAGAAATAAAATTTGTAGTATATAAAAATATTTAATATATAACTTGCATGTATTTCTATTACATAAAATAAAAATGACAATTTGTTCATTTATAAATATAATTACTAACAGAGTATAAAACTATGCAAAAATATGCATATAACATGGTTATAATTAAATGGAAACTTTAAATGGAAAAATATATATATACTTATATACATATCTTACATATATTTCTATCATACAAAATTAAAATAAATAATTTATTCATTTATAAATTTAACAAAAATAAATGCAGTATGGAAACTAAAAAAAATAAACATGTTTATTTATATGATTATATGCATATAAAACGCCCATAAAAACCAGAGAATCCTTTTACAAAATAAAACATTGTCCTTCTTTAAAATGCCTTCAACAGTGCACATTTCATGAAGATGCATTAGGATATGCCTGCCCACTAGATGAATACACTTACATAACCACATTCAGCCTGAGAAGGTTCTGCGACACGAATTACCGGCGTACGGTGGTGGCACCACAGGTGCCTCGAGCCAAAGCGAACAATAGCGTGGAAGCAAACAGCATTAGCAATGTGAGCAGAATTAACGATGTAGGTGACCCACATGGAGGGAGGAAAGCGCCTTCGCTAGAAGTGATAGGAGCACTTGTGCTAAGTGCAGATATGGTGGAAAGCTATATTTACTGACAGGAAGTGAAGACCATTTGTCCTGTAGCTATGTTATTAGCCGCTCCTCGTTATAAAATGCTCGGCCGCTCCATTTAGAGCATTTGTCAGAGCACTTCACTCCAGTTCTACTGCAGTTTAAACAAGGAAACACACCCCGGACACTCAAGCTAATATGAAAAGCTTTGATAAACACTGAAGTGTGTTTCTGCTCTCTGCCATGTGCCGCCCACTCGTTCTGCATTGTCCTCGCCAGCTGTGGCCGACTGCAAAAAGACAAGTGTTGTGTATTCTGTCAGTCGAGGGATAACTCATCCAATCAAATCCTCTGACAGCTTGTCTTTCTCAGGATCTCTGCACTGATTTCCTGCATGCCTACGATTGAAGAAATTGGGGTGGCCAGACATCCATCACAGACCAGGACATCTGGGATATCTGACTCTGTTAGAAGTGTATGAAACAGGAATGGGCTGCGTGACCACATAATCTATATGTAATTTTAGATTATGGTCATGGTCTATTATCCCAATATTTTGCTGTAAAGTAACAACTTTGGATAATACAGTGAATCAAACACACCACAAATGAAATCTATTTGATCTTATTTGATTTTTTTCTATTTTTAAATGAATAGCAATGGTTGCAATTGGAAAGATAAGATTTATAATGAGAGATAAGTATGGCATTAGCACAAACCCTACTGTATGATATTTGATACGTACATTTCTAAGACCTCGAAATTATCAGCATGATCAAAATTTGCTGTAAAACCTGTTGTGCAAAAAATGTTTCTCATAATTTGATTATACCTTCAGGTCATGGTACATGTGTGGATTTGCTGTAAAATATTTTCTGTTTTTTATAAAGTACATGTATAGTAATATGTCAAGATGAACATTTACTGGACTTAAACTTAAGTTACTTAAGTTTAGAAAATCCTGTTCAAATGTATCCAATATAACAAATAAGTCTTTTGAGGGACATTTATTTCTTCATCTCTTAATCATTATTGTATTGTATTGCAATGCATTATATGAAACTACAGAGTTTTGATCATAAAACTACGTTTACATTTTACCTTACTTATATTAATGAGAAATATAGTGACATCTGATATTTATAAGCATTTTATGTCAGTAATCTGATATATTAATATAAACATCTCATTGACGTACAGTACAATGTATCAATTTCATTTTACTTTTTGATAGAAATATCAAAAACTGCAACAAATTGTATATTTTACTTACTTTGGGCCCTTTTTTCCCTCATTTATCATTCTATATGAAACATAACCCTGACATACCAAATATGATATTTGATACATTAAATATTAGATTTTTTTTAAAGATTGTCTAAAGATTCAATAAACTGTTCCATTTCAAAAAATTAGATTTTTCTGACTATTATTTCATGTCAGGCTTAATGTTCTGTAAATAACATTATAAAACAGACAGCTCAAACTCAATTCTTACTGTATGAGCTATGTTTGAAGCCACTAGAAAACTGCCAAAATACACACAACCATGATGCATATCTATTGAATATATGACACACATATATTAATGTGGCAGCTGCAAACCACTAAACTCCACGTCTTGACTTACAGCATCTACCGTGATGCATTATAGAAAAATCTTTACTCATTGACCGCGAAAATGGTATATACAGTCAAATCACTCAAAACTAGTGTTTATCTAACTACATAAACATCTGCCTTGAAATGTACTTGTTTATGATTAAAACCTCACGTGCACTGCCAAAATCTGTGTTTGATTATGAAGAAACAAACATGAATGCATACCCATATATCAATATTTTAGATTATATGAATATATGAATCTGCTTTACAGGTAATAATGTTGTAAATATTGTTCAGTTACTTGCACAGACTGATTGTTTAGCTTCATAAGACCTCAAGATATCTTCAGGAGCCACAGCTAGGGCTGTGCAATTAATCAAAATACAGTTTCGATTTCGGCTTCCAACGAATATGAATACTTTTAATAATCGAGATCAAACGATTATTGTGCCCTATTCTTCCCCTTTCCAGCGGTGCGGTTTCTCTCCTCCATAAAAGCCCAAACTTAATGTGCAAATCAGTAAAATCATGTTTATTGATTGTTTAAATCATGATTTATTAACGTTTATTAGATTTGTGTGCATTTTAACAAGCGCGAAAAAAAGAACTTGGGCTGTTCTGTGTATGCGCTCCGACTCGGGGCAGAACACGGACATGTAAAGTAAACTTTTAACTTAAACTGCCTGCCTAAATGGTCAAATACATGCAAAAATGTGTCAATGCGGTGCTTGGGGATTATTCATATAAACAATCGTCAGTTATGGCTTAAGTGAACGTAAACAGTTGAGAATGAAAATACGTGTGCAACAGTATATTGGATCCGTGCAGCTCTTAAAGAGACAGAGGGTAATATTCCTTATGCCATATCAAACCACAAAAGACAGAAAATCACACACTGCTCTTGACTGAAGGATTTTTGTAACTTTAAAGGTCCCTTGGCATGAAAATTTCACTTTATGAGGTTTTTTAACATTAATATGAGTTCCCCTAGCCTGCCTATGGTCCCCCAGTGGCTAGAAATGGCGATAGGTGTAAACCGAGCCCTGGGTATCCTGCTTCGCCTTTGAGAAAATGAAAGCTCAGATGGCCCAATCTGGAATCTTCCCTTTATGTCGTCATACGGGGAAAGGTTACCTCCCCTTTCTCTGCTTTGCCCGCCCAGAGAATTTGCCCCGCCCATGAGAAAATGAGCTACTACCGTGCGAGGCGAGCGCAATATTTTTTTCCCTCGAGAGACAGCATGGCTTGCAAACGAGCGAAGCATGGCAGTTGCCCCGCCTCTCTCCTCCTCATTAGCATTTAAAGCTACAGACACAGAAATGGCACATCCTAAGGAAAGCTCATTGTGGGACTGGCTCGTAGTGGCTGAAATTCTGCACCACGGCTGAATTTCGGGAAAGAGACTTCAGATACAGTACTAGGGACTACTTAGGCCTATATAAATGCATCCAAAAAGCAGCATGTCATGGGACCTTTAATAAGAAACAAAGCAAGTTTAATTCTTACAGTGAAGACTATGCTGTTTTATTTTACATTTGATTATTCAATTTCTGGTGTATGCTGTTAGCTGAATACTTTAGACTTGCATAAAAAAAGCACTGTTTGTTTCATTTGTATCTTTTTTTCTACCTTTGCTTTTTTGTTTTTATTGTATTACTGACAGTTTAATTATTTTCAATCATTTTTGAGGACTTTTCACTAATATAAAATTGTGTTCATATGACCCACTAATAATCATGTTAAATAATCGTGATTACAATATTGACCAAAAATAATCATGATTATGATTTTTGCCATAATCGAGCAGCCCTAGTCACAACTATTAATTTTGTCCAGCCTGTATATACTTTTTTATATGCTCTTAAGTGACAATAGCCGCTGATTTGCATTTTATGAATCACCAAGGACCACGGTTTCAGCTAAACTGTTATACTGAAGAAGAAGAAATCCACTTACATCTTAGATGGCCTGAGGGTGAGTAAATTAACAGCAAATTTTCATTTTTGGGTGAACTATCTCTTTAATTCTTTCTCTTTATTTGATATTTCTGAGACCAAGGTAGCTGAAATACGTCAAATTACAAAAAAAAAATGTACAACGGCATAAATAACAACAAAGCAAGCAGCATTTAAGCAGTCAAAGAATCGAGCAGAAAATGGCTTCTGCAACAAAATAATCCCACCAAACTGTTTATTCATTATCATATCTCGGAGAGCCGAGTGCACAGGTGACAGAGAGCCGCTGCTGGGTTTGAGGATTCAGATACAGTGCTTGCGAGTCAATAAGACATGCAGTGGAGAGATCTGACCTGCTTGGCTGAAGAAAGCCTCGGGAGTTCATGCGGAAATGTGTTTGTTTGTGTGCCACTGACCTCTTTAGGTTGAGAAGAGCCCAAGGGATGCCAGTCGGGGTCTTAAAAGCCGGCAACAGCTTCTCTCCTAGTTCAACAGCTTTTCTCCTGAACACCTGAAGTAAAAGAAAGACAGACAGACACAAAGAGGTTAGTCTAACCTCATCCGTACACAGCAGTGGCAGAGCCGTGTAACCTCTGGCTGCCTCTGCCTTCCCATAAACTCACCATATTTATTTTATCCGTCATATTTGCATGATACACGGAGTCGACTGATAGAAAGAGAGGCATTGATATTCTGCTGAGGGCAGGATCCAGGAGACGGCTGATAACAGCAGATAAGACGAGGGCACGCGGCCCACTGTAAACCTGCTGCCTGCCTGTCATCTTCTGTCTGCTACCTGGCCCTTCATTCCACTCCTCTGACATTTCAAACCATCAGGGAGCCGCTACGAATCCCTCAACCAGCAAATATGCTGCATATCTGCTGGCTGCTGAGATGATATCGCACTGAGCCAAAGCGGACTAAACTGGCTTTAGCTCTTTTATCCAGAAACAGAATTTTTGTTTAAGTGATACGTAAAGGGGCCATGTTCAACACTTGTGTTCAATTCTTGAAATAAAAATAAATACATTGTTATCACTACCACTCAAAAGTTTGGGGGCAGTAAGATTGTTTATTAAAGAAGTTAATACTTTTAATCAGCATGGATGCATTAAACTGATCAAAAGTAACAAGACATGCATAATGTTACAAAAAATTCTGTTTCATATACATGCTGCTTTTTTGAACCGTCTATTCATCAAATAATTGTCAAAATAAAAATTCACAAACATATTCAGCACATATACATATATATATACATATATATATATACATACATACATACATTATTTTTAATTACTTACCGACCCAAAATTTGGATGGTAATGTTAATATTTAAATCATAGACTGTAAAAAAAGATGGACGACGCGTCTCCTATTCCTTCCACTATAGAAAAGTGAAGCCAAAGCATCTCACTATAGCCGCTGCCATCTTGAGTAAATTACGTAATTTGGAGCCAGAATCTGTGCAGTAGAGATTCGTTTGGAGCCAGAGTCTGCACAGTAGAGATTCGGTTGGAGCCAGAGTCTGTGCAGTAGAGATTCGTTTGGAGCCAGAGTCTGCACAGTAGAGATTCGGTTGGAGCCAGAGTCTGTGCAGTAGAGATTCGTTTGGAGCCAGAGTCTGCACAGTAGAGATTCGGTTGGAGCCAGAGTCTGTGCAGTAGTGTCGTGAGGTGGAGCCACAGTATCAAACTCCCGCAGACCCAATCAACCATAACGACACGCCCCGTTTTTACAGCATCAAATTACTAGCTGAAATCAAACTTATCACAAAAAAACAAACAATTGAACATATATCATTGTGATAACAACTACCTTAAATGGCCAAAACCATCTTTCGGAAAATTGTATTGGAAGTGTAATTTATTTTTTATTTTGACTCAAGTCCCATTCGTTTACATGGAGAGGGCGGGGTTTATGACCTGTACTGCAGCCAGCCACTAGGGGGCGATCAACGAGCCCGCAGCTTCACTTTCCAGGATGTGTGAGGCACACCCGATTTAAATATAATGTATTTAAATAAGAAAATAATTACATAATATATAATCAAAATGAAATAATATTGAAATAAAATGCTTCAATGAAAATAATTTTTCAGATTTTAACTGGCTATGGTGACATTTTTGGCCTGCCACAATTAACACAACTAGCTATACCAACATATTTCTGTCTAAAAAAATATACAAGTTCAGTATAAAAAAGTCTTAATGATTTGTCCAAGAGTCACAAATAATTCACATTACAATAAAACCTTTGATAAAATGTTAACAAAATAGAAAACATTTAAATTACCACAAATCTCTCATATTAAACCAAAATTTGTCATCAAAACACAAGTTTTTTTTTTGTTTTGTTTTTTTACATAAACATAAGATACACTCACAACACAGCACTAATTAAGCATATCAAGATCCACTTGTAATGTTGGCCCAGGATTCCTGCCTCAAAAATGAGTTCTGCATCCTTTTCGACTATTCCTGACAGGCAGTTTATGTGACTACACCTTTAAGTCTTTAATTTTTAAATGGACAGCTTTCTACGTTATGTCCCAATTAAACAAATACTGAAGATATACAATATTTGTTGTGCAGGGTTTAGCTCTTCTTCATCTTTGAAGGGTTACTTTGGCGAAGGAGGTGAGCAGATCTGTCTCAGAGGGCCAGATTTACTCATCCCTCTTGTAATTCATCCTGTGAGTCAGAAAGCCCACAAAGCAAAGGTCCCCTGAGCATGGCCAGATCGCTGCGTGACAGGCAGAAATCAAACTGCAATGCAATGACTTGTCAAAATTTACCAAAGCTGCTGGTGTGCAGCAGTAAAACAACAATCATACAACTGGGATTAAATCATGGGAGATCAGAGGCATGATGCATCCAACGAAGAGTCAGTATCATCTAAACACACTACTGATCATAATTCCCGCTGTACGGCTCTAAACGAGGACGTGCTTCATTCTGTATGCATATCAAGGATGAGGTCAACACATCGAAACGCGCATCGCTCCATAGAGTTTTCCCCAGCGCCTCGACGGCCTAGATGACGTCTGTGCGCTTGCCCTTGCTCTTCAAACACAAGGTGAGCTGTTATCTCGTCTATGTGAATTCACTTAACAGGTTGTCTGGTTGGATGCCGCCAGCATTTGCCACATTCAGTGCTGCATGTAGGCAGGTTTAAAAGAACATTTGAGCCTGTGGACAGTCATTCCAGAATATGACGCCATCAGCATGAGCACAATCGGAGATTATGGGAGAGCCGATCACTCAAAGCGTGCCATCACTTTGATCAATGCCTGTAATAAAACCCCTGCGCCTCGGAGTAAACAAAACGAAACAGAGCAGCCCTGCTAGACATTTTCAAATAAAGTCATGACAATGTTCAATATATCAAAAACAGTCAGCCTTTAATATGAATGAGAACTGATGACCACAGCATGCTGCAGATGTTTATGTGGTTGACTTTAATTTTTCAGTGGAGTAGAGAGTTTGTACTGTCTGATTAGGTTAATTTGACAAATGCCAAATTTAAGCATTACATTAAGATTGTGCTTGCCCATGCAAAACTCAATACCGCGATGCTTTAGCAAAAACTAATAATTATTCATTTAAAAAACACATTTATAGCATTATACCTTTGTGCTGTTATTTATTATCATACTTTACATCTAATAATAAATAAATTAAATAAAAAATTTTTTTCAATAAATAAAATAAATATTAATGATAATAGTAATAATAGCAGCTTTGGCTTAGCTTTTCACATGCATTTGACAATAATAATAATAATAATAATAATGACAGCAATGTATATTTTTAACAAATTACAAAATTAAGCATAATTAATTTACGCTCGCCCACGTAAAACTCTTTATAATGACTATTTAGCAATAACAGTATTATTTATATTTTGTGCTAATACTTATTATCATATTTAATAATATATATTTATTCTGTTTAACGTTTATTTAGTAAATTAATAATAATCATCATCATCAATAAATTATTAAATGTTAATAACTGTTATTAATAATGCTACTAATGCGAATACATTATTATTATTATTATTAATGTAAATGATGTTGATGTAAAAATAGTATTATTATATAGTATTAGTATTAGTAGCAGTAATAATAATAATAATACTATTTTTATTAAGTGTGAAAAGTAACGATGGAGAGAAGTAAAAGGTCAAGCAGACTATAAAACTTATTTTATTTTATATAATAATATATTTATTCTGTTTAACGTTTATTTAGTAAATTAATAATAATCATCATCATCAATAAATTATTAAATGTTAATAACTGTTATTAATAATGCTACTAATGCGAATACATTATTATTATTATTATTATTAATGTAAATGATGTTGATGTAAAAATAGTATTATTATATAGTATTAGTATTAGTAGCAGTAATAATAATAATAATACTATTTTTATTAAGTGTGAAAAGTAACGATGGAGAGAAGTAAAAGGTCAAGCAGACTATAAAACTTATTTTATTTTATATAATAATAATAATAATATTTTTTTATTAAGTGTGAAAAATAACACTGGAGAGAGAAGTAAAAGAAGGTCAAGCAGACTCTATAACTTGAAGGTTGCTCAAAAATGTCCTGTCCTGTGCCACTTCAAGGTGTAAGTGCAAGTGTGTATGAGCGTGTGCAAGACAAAAAGCGACTGCTGGTCGAGTGCTAGACGTCCACTAAATGAGATAAATTGCCTTGTCAGTGGATGGTGACTTGAGAACCTCATGAGCTTTTACCTAGATTACTGTTAGGACTACAGGGAATGGAGCACACAGCTGCAGAGAGCCACCTGACCCTTTCAAAGCCCTCCAAAACCTGCTTCGCTCACCCAGAGATCAGTAAGATCCAGTATGGAGACAAGCGGACAGAAAGGTTCAAGCAAAAGCTATGAAAGCAAAGCCCTAAAGCTCGAGACAGCTTTGACAAAGGTTGACATTTACTCCACCGTGAGGACCAAAGCTCATGCAGAGGGAGCACAGAAAGTGTAGTATGGAGACATGAAAATATGGCTAAACTATCAGCAAAGGTGCTGCATGCAAATTAGACTTAATTTCAACTTCAAATCTGGTCACACAAATTAAGGTTTGTTGAAGAATGCAAATTAGTTCGGTATCGGTTCAGTAATAGACCATAACCGATTATAATGTAATGATGCTTTTCTAACGTCATTTGTCACATACATGCTTTGTCGCGGTAGCATACATTAGGCACATTCGACTTGAAGCATGATCAGTGTATGACATCAAGTACCGCGAGAGCGATAAGAGAGCAGATGGATACATATACTTTTGAATCACTCTCGCGGTTGATGTCATACACTGATCATTCTGCACAGCACCGCTTCAAGTCGAACGCACCTAATGGCGGAGGGAGGTGAGACACGAGTGTGAGTAATTAAAAATGCTCCAACTACTTTAAAAGCTGACATCTGGGCACATTTCGGGCTTTTATGAACAACCTGGTAAGCACGAAATGGAGAAGACACACGCTGTGTGTAAATCATGTCACGCACAATAAAATATGCAGGGGGTAATACCACTAATTTGAGAAACCACGTCAGGTACAGTTCATAGATCTGACTGCTTGTATTTATTGACAAAATTGTATACATGTGAAGTAATATTGAAAATTGAGGATGCAGTGCATCAATGCATTGTGATGCATTGTGATATTGAATTGAACCGAATCGATGACATGATGATCGTAATCGAACCAAACCATGAGACCCCAGAACTTATCCGATATTGCAATTTTTTTAAGGCGATTATCGATAAGATATTTTGCCATATGGCCCAACCCTACTGTCAACTACAAGTCAATTCAACAGCATTTGTAATTGTTCCAAATTAGAAATGCTTGGCAATTTAAAAAAATGGCAACAAAACCTTGTGGAGAACTGTTTAATCAAACAGTGTACTCCGAGAGCAGCCTTTATGAGCATGATGGAAAGGAACTCATCTCTCTTCACATAAGATATTTTGTATCTTTAGGGAAAACACTGTAAAATGATGTATTCAAGATATGTACAGAGAGAAGAGGGCTGCGCTAAATGAATAATGAAACCTGTGATATTTCCCCAAGGTTGGGTTGGATTGGAAAACCTGAGTGCGAGAGAGCGATCTCTCATATGAACGCAGTCAGTATATTACACCCAGAGCTCCAGTCAACGGCTGCTCTGCGCCGGCTTCCCTTTGGCCGCAATACAAGACATGCTGTAGTAACAGAGCAGCCTGCTCACATCTAGGTTTGTGTAGTCATACAATCCAGACACAAAACACACGGATCTCTAACTGCTGCCACTAGAACATCTACATACGAGTGTAAAGCCACGATGCAGTGTGTATTTATCTTGGCACAATACCAGCTGATTTTAGAGTTCACACTGTAAAAAATTCATGATTTATCACAACTTTTTTATTTTTGTCAAATCAGCTTAGATAATTCATGTTGTTTAGACATAATTTGAGCTTCTGTTGATTAAACCAATCTGTCTTCGAATTAACTCAAATTTTTAGTTTCACTTAACTATTTCAATGAACTAATTTTAAGTTAAGTTAAATTTATTGCTGTGTATTTGGACTAAATGCACTGTTAATACCTTTTTTGTTTTTGAAGTTGTAAACAAAGATTGTTGGAATATGTTTAACTATTTAAAAATAATGTCAAATCAGCTTAGATAATTCATGTTGTTTAGACATAATTTGAGTTTCTGTTGATTAAACCAATCTGTCGTCGAATTAACTCCAATTTTTAGTTTCAATTAACTATTTCAATGAACTAATTTTAAGTTAAGTTAAGTTAAATTTATTGCTGTGTATTTGGACTAAATGCACTGTTAATACCTTTTTTGTTTTTGAAGTTGTAA
This sequence comes from Sinocyclocheilus grahami, assembly GCF_001515645.1. Lineage (NCBI taxonomy): Eukaryota > Metazoa > Chordata > Actinopteri > Cypriniformes > Cyprinidae > Sinocyclocheilus > Sinocyclocheilus grahami. The sequence goes on along the minus strand of NW_015506320.1, from coordinate 23,674 downwards.
ACAAAGATTGTTGGAATATGTTTAACTATTTAAAAATACTATTTTACTTTTTCTACTTCAAAATTTCACATTTAATTCAATGTGTTTCTTGACATTTCTTTGTAATTGTTTGTGAAACCCCCCCCCCAATACAAGTTCAACATTTTTGGAAAGTTTGATTATCTAACATAAAAATGTGATCTGATTATCTATGTGGAAAGAAATGTCTGCAAATTAGACAGTAAGAAAAAAGGACAGTAAAGACATTTTTAATGCTGGTAATGACATTTAATTTTCCCCCCTTTTTTAATTTTTTTGAAAAGTCTCTAATGCTCCCAACATTTTTTTTTGATGATAAATACTATAAACATTGTGAAATCTAATACAGTTTAAACCGTTTTCTATTTTTAAATGTTTTAAAATTTTATTTATACCGTTTTTTTTAAAACCTGAATTTTTCAGCATCTTTTTCTCCAGTCTTCAGTGTCACATGATCCTTCATAAATCATTCTAATATGCTGATTTGGTGCTCAAGAAACATTTTTTATACTATCAGTGTTGAAAACAGATGTGTTGCTTAACATATTAGATGTCCTCACTGGCATTAAATCAATTTTAATGCAGCCTTGTGGAATAAAAGTATCAATTTCTTTAATTAAAAGTAGTATAGCTTTCATGACACCGTTTTCTATTTTTAAATGTTTTAAAATTTTATTTATACCGTTTTTTTTAAAACCTGAATTTTTCAGCATCTTTTTCTCCAGTCTTCAGTGTCACATGATCCTTCATAAATCATTCTAATATGCTGATTTGGTGCTCAAAAAACATTTTTTTATACTATCAGTGTTGAAAACAGATGTGTTGCTTAACATATTAGATGTCCTCACTGGCATTAAATCAATTTTAATGCAGCCTTGTGGAATAAAAGTATCAATTTCTTTAATTAAAAGTAGTATAGCTTTCATGATAATCACGTTATCACAATCTAGTCCTCACTTTATTTTCCAAACATGACTGCAGTTGTGTTGCACAGTATTAACACAGTCAGTGTGAAAGCAGCTGTTGCACTTACACTGTATTTTTTTTTTATTTAGCATGATGTAAAACAGGCCCAAAACTCACCTTTTCCAACTTCTTCAGTCTGATAAAGAATGCAACAGAGATCTGCCAACATAAGTGTGCTTCTGCTGGCTGGTGCGTTTCTCCATAATTAATTAATTCTGCATAAATGCCCGAGTTTGTCTGCCAGACATGTACAGCGGTGTGACAGACAGCTGAGAAATAATTGATTCCTCTAAGGCTGAGCAGGCATCTTTTTAATAGGACAGATATACGGTAACATGGGGCCATTGTGCTCATAACACAACAGGGATGAATAGGCGGCCAGGCGGAATGGAAGCAGAATTTATCAGCGGCGGATCCTGTTGCAGCTCTTTTCAATAAGACACTGAAGTCTCTGTGTTCAGTCACACTGAATCAGCCTTGACATTGTGACACATCATATCAAAAGAAAAAGAGGGGGGAAATTCTACTTGCAAAAATAAATAAATAAATAAAAAATACAAGCTTAACAATACCAGTAAGCTAAAACGTGCCAGAAAACACATCTCCGTGATGGTCGGCACCAACATTTGTGGAATAAAAGTATCAATTTCTTTAATTAAAAGTAGTATAGCTTTCATGATAATCACGTTATCACAATCTAGTCCTCACTTTATTTTCCAAACATGACTGCAGTTGTGTTGCACAGTATTAACACAGTCAGTGTGAAAGCAGCTGTTGCACTTACACTGTATTTTTTTTTTATTTAGCATGATGTAAAACAGGCCCAAAACTCACCTTTTCCAACTTCTTCAGTCTGATAAAGAATGCAACAGAGATCTGCCGACATAAGTGTGCTTCTGCTGGCTGGTGCGTTTCTCTATAATTAATTAATTCTGCATAAATGCCCGAGTTTGTCTGCCAGACATGTACAGCGGTGTGACAGACAGCTGAGAAATAATTGATTCCTCTAAGGCTGAGCAGGCATCTTTTTAATAGGATAGATATACGGTAACATGGGGCCATTGTGCTCATAACACAACAGGGATGAATAGGCGGCCAGGCTGAATGGAAGCAGAATTTATCAGCGGCGGATCCTGTTGCAGCTCTTTTCAATAAGACACTGAAGTCTCTGTGTTCAGTCACACTGAATCAGCCTTGACATTGTGACACATCATATCAAAAGAAAAAAGAGGGGGGAAATTCTACTTGCAAAAATAAAAAAATAAAAAATACAAGCTTAACAATACCAGTAAGCTAAAACATGCCAGAAAACACATCTCCGTGATGGTCGGCACCAACATTTAGTTGTCAAGGGCATGTCTGGAAATGATAAACAGTGTAGTCATACCGCAGCCATTCAGATGAAAATGAGGGGCTGGTTGAAAAGATGAGATGGATGGCATGAGATGACAGGGACGAGAGATAGATGGAGAACAGGCTTTCAGCATTGTGATGAAATAGGCCACAGGGACGCACCTGTGCTCACTGATAAAGCAGAACTAGTGAGAACGTGGAGACACACTGACCCTGAACGTTCATTCCTCACCATATCAAAGGAAGAACAGGAAACGCTGGTGTGATTTTACAGACCACTGCCAAACTAAAGAATAGGGTTGTCAAGTGCAGTACTTTGACACAAGAGTCCATATGAAAACAATACTGGTCTGACTGCAAGATGGCTGCTTACAAACACTTGATTTTACTATCCGTTCCTGTAAATGAAGCCAATTAGATCAAGACGGAGAAATTGCATTTTTAAATGCAGCCAAACAGATTGTATTGCTTATAATTTTGTTTTTCCTCCATTTCTCCTGACTGTTTACATAAAGAACTTGAGAAAACTTGATTACTTGTAAAAGTTATTTCCTTAATTGTGCAATACTTAAAAGTTACTTGCCATTTTATTTTTTTAAATTGCTAATATCTAACATTTGTGTGTACAAAAGCATATTTGTGATATCGAGAATTATGAAAATGCACGCATGTGTATCGGCATCTAAAACTCTGGTATTGTGACAACCTTTTCAATTACTTTATTAAAGTAATGTAATTGATTACTTTTCTAAATTTCTAATGTTTTTAACTGTTAATCATTTTCAAACATGTAAACCAGGCAGGGTTAAACTTACAATATGTGCTCAACACTGATAACTGTCAGACTTTCGAAATCCTTCATCACTTGAATTAAGATTATAATATTTTAATTTTAAAGGAGACATTGGATGCAAAATATCTTCATTTGCAAATAAATGTGTCTTAGCAGTGTGTGGACACAATGATAATTCAGTCCTTTTTTTTAATCCCCCAAAAACCTAAACAGTCTCAATTATCAAACCATTTTGATTTTGGAGTGAATACCAGTGCTCTCTTCCACCTTCAATACCACGACTGAGGTGAGACCCTTGAGCAAGGCACCAAACCCCCAACTTTGTTGGTGTGTGTGTGTTCTCTGCTGTGTGTGTGCACTTGGATGGGTTAAATGCAGAGCACTAATTCCGAGTATGGGTCACCATACTTGGCCACACATCACTTCACTTCACTTTCACTAAATTTGTTTATGTCTGGCTGCTCAAATCATTTTACCCCAGACTGCTTTCTGAATGAGGGACAATTCAAGGCAGGTTTTGTTAAAAAGTTAAAACTCAAGGATGGATTAGTACCCATTGTTCATAATCCAGCTGCACCTCCAGAAGTAGTAAGTCTCACACTTTTTATTTATTTATGGCATTTTTGCCTTTATTGTGATAGGACAGATCAGACATGACAGGAATTGAAGTGGGAGAGAGAGAGAGAGCAGGGGGGCGGGATCAGGATAGGTCCTCGAGTCAGGATTTGAACACGGGACATCCAAAGCGCAATGGCGCTGTATGTCGGCGCACTGCCCACAAGGCTATCGGTGCCAACACAATTTTTACTTTTTATGATTTGCGAATCGTGTTTGCTCTTCCACAGAAGAGAAGGGCGGGGTGAGCAAAGCTCATTAGCATGTAAAGAGATATGCACCGAAACGAGTCGCTGTGAACAGAGCTGTTTTTGACAAGGTAAAAAGGGTGTTGTTTTACACGACCACTGAGACCATTTCAATAATACCCTAAAGAATCATACCAACTTGTGGAAAATGGACATCCGATGTCCCCTTTGAAGCACAGCCACCACAAAATCAGACTTACTTTAAAATCATTCTGTGGTTAAATACATATTTAAAATCATAACAAGAAATAGTTTAATAGCTATGATACTGTTTTTGAAATCAAATATTTGCATAGCTATGACAGGAAACACTGGAATCTAACAATGCCTTAGAAAAAAAAAATCTTTAAAAAATAAAGCATATACATAAACCCTATCGGATAAGCATGTTATAAACTTCTGAAACATTGGTGTTTCAAATTTTAGAGCAGTCACTGCAATTTATGAAAGAACTCAATTATATCTGTATGTGGGAGTGTGTGTGAAAAAAATCAGATGTAACCCCCTTTGTAATCCTTAATATTTTCATAAGTAACTGTAATTTAAAGGTGCTGTATGTAAGTTTTTGACTCTACTAAAGCATAAAAATATCATCATATGTTTGCAGATATTTAAGAAACATGCTAAGTTAACATACTTGTTTATCTGAAAAACAATACTACAGTCAATTATTCTTCTTTGAAAATGTGCGTTCCGGGCCGGAATGTCGGTCTCGGTTTTGGTTTGTGAAACCCGCCCACTGCCAGTTTACCCAATTGCATTTCGGCACCCCGGGTTGCCAGTTGGCGGAAAACACAGCGCATTTCATTTCATTCATCGTCAAATACACTCGTTCCTGTTGGTGTCGTCAATCTGGCAACCTGCGAGTGCGTCAAGTCTGAGGAGGAGGGGCCGGGTGAAAAAAACCCTCTCCAACATTTTGAATTTGGACTGCAATACCTAGTTCAACCACTCGGTGTCAATCCTACATACAGCACCTTTAATTACACATTTTTTCTTAGTAACTGTAACTGATTACAATTACTTTTATTTTGTAATTAAGTTACATGTAACTAGTTACTCCCCAACACTACAAATCAGCATATTAGAATGATTCAGCTTTGCCATCCCAGGAATAAGTTAGTTTAAAATATAGTGAGGGGCTGTCGCGCTATTTTCAGTTTTGTGTTTATTTTGTTATTAAATTGTTTAAATGTTCGCCGGTTCCCGCCTCTTTCTTCCCGAACTAAGAGCTGTTACAATAGCCTATTAAATAATAATAAAAAAGATATATAATTATAAAATGAAAATTTGTTTGATGATCTGAAACATTAAAGTGTGACAAACATGCAAAAAAATAAGAAATCAGGAAGGGGGCCAACACTTTTTCACACCACTGTATATATAAAATGTAAATTGCACATAGGACAGCTTTTACTGTAACTTCTAAAGGTAATTATGAAATTATTTTTCTCTTCCAGTTGTTGAAATACAATCATTTACACAGCAGCTGTCATAACTTGGTTTCATGACAGATTTAATTAAACATTCAATAATTAAGCCATCACTAACAGGTTAAGTAAAATACAATCAATTTACAGGCCAATATAGTGCAGAATTTTAACAAAATGCTCTGAGCTAAATGACATGCTATGTGACATACTGTTTAAAACTATTTTATTGACGTCTTTCTGTGGCTGAAAGCCAGACTGGGTGATTACATGAGACGAGATGTTCATTGATATTTATTTTGTGTTATAACTAGTAGTAAAAAGGAAGGGATGATCGTGTTCACTTCGTTTCATGCTGCTTTTTTAATTGAGGCACCTATAGAGTGTCGTGCCACCTCAAAAAGCATCAAAATGGCATTTATTGATTGAATTCCCCGATAAAACTGAAATTTGAAAGATAAGAAATTGTTTCTTGTTAAAAGCAAGAAAACGGAGTTGGCATGCTATATATAAGGTCTAGTAATGTTTTATTCACGCATCAACTGAAACTGTGTAGACTAAAACATCTATTTTGGGATTTAAGAATCAATATTGATTCTAATATGCTGATTTGGTGCTCAAGAAACATTTTTATTGTTATATTTGTACTTTTGTAACATTATAACAACATAAATATCTTTACTTTCACTTTTGATCAATTTAATTCAATTTTTGAATGGTAGTATTTTTGGCACATTTTCTGAACGTTCCCTGACTAGTCATAATATCAGCACTGAATTCTCTAACTTAGGCATTGAAACAGCTGTGGTTTGTTGTTTTCGAAATCTATGGATGAAAAAGTATGCCAATGGCGTAACAAATCAATCTGCATAGCTTCGATATTAGGCTAGCTAGTAAAAATTCAAGGGAAAAAAAAACTATTCTAAATCAGTGCTAATTAACAATGACAGGAAACCTAATTAGGAATTCCCATGGCTGACATACTGTAGCCTATGGAAACACGATGAGACTGCAATCTGATGAAGTCCAGGGAGGCCAGTGAAGGCTTTTCTTCATCCTGTGCTCTGCAGCTCGTCTCTCAGTGCTGATAGCCCTGCAAATGTACCAAAGACAGATAGAAACACAAAGCCTGAGAGCAGCATCCTCCTGAGACCTCTGCCTGTTCTTTCTTCTCTTGCTTTCTTCTCTCTTTCAGCCAGGCCTCTTCTGAACTGCATAATTCATAAAAAATAGACCATTCTTGTCGAATAGTTACGGGTCTAATGTTTTCACAGCACTCTGTATGTTGAAAGAACCGTCATATTTTTTATGTATGGTTGCCGTTTTACATTTCTTAAATGTGAAAACACGGAGTTAAATTTGAAGGAAGTAACTCAAGGGACAGGAAATAAATTGGCCTTGCTTTCAATAGTAGGAAAAGCTGGTCCACTGGGAACAAGAAGGCCATGAGAGAAGGGGGAGCTGTGAGTCATCCGTGCAAATGTACAAAAAAAAATACATTTAATTGGCTGGGTATGCTAAAGAACATCAGTATCTGCTATAACACTGATTAACTGCTCAACCAAGCTCACAACATTAACACAAACAAGCCATTATGTGGGTGAAACACTCCGAAGTACCTGGTCATTACCTGATTAAACCTCAAGTCTCAAGTGGTGCTCTGCTCTCCTTAACAATTCACACTCTTCTGTCACAATTACAAATCAACATACACACGCTGATGCCGTGTGACAGGATATGAAGATGCAGGGAGTGCGGCGCTGAAGATATAAGCAGTGCTGACACACCAGAGGAGGCTGTGACGAATGGACAGGAATGTGTAAGGTCTATTATAAAGGTGTGGAAAGAGTCGGATAAGTTTAAGTCATGAGGGAACATGGTGAACTAGATTTACAAAAGTTCTATTGGACCTGTCTGCCTGAAATTCTCATTGGTCAAAGACGGCAAAACAAAACATGCCAAAACAAGCCAAAACAAAACAATTTTGACAACATCAATACTTAAAAAAACTAAAAAAACTAAAATAAAATAAAATAAAAATAATTACATCAATACTTCACGTTTTGTATCAATAAACATGCATCAAAAGAACTGCAGGAAAATGTTAGTTTTATATATTATCTATATATATATATATATATATATATATTATAAACAATATTTATTTGATATATTAATAATAAATATGAATATAATACATATTCATGTAATAAAAAGCATTAAAAGTGTAAATCTATTATCATAAAGCTAGTATCTAATATCTAATCTAACAATACCTAATCTGATGTAAACTAATCTAATGAACATAATATATGTTTGTTAATAGTAAAATAATAAAAATGTAAACAAAATAAAAGTAATAATATAATATAATATAATTTATACAACAGTTCGTTCTGGTTCTCAAATCTGATTGGTTGAGAACCGTGAGATATTGTACTGGTATCGCTACAGGAACGCCCTTTCACAATTTTGTATCACTCCGCTTGTTCTAGTCGGGTTTATGTTTTTTTTTTTAATTATTCACTGAGCTAATCGTAGAGTACGTTAGTTAATATAAGAAGAAACGCTCTCTGTCTCTCATATTTGGATGCACGTCTTGCCGCATTGTTTCTCTCTTATAACCTCATTATTTCTCACTAATAACCTAACTGAAGCAGCACATGCCCTTGATACCAATTCTAGAAGTGACTGTATGTTTAACTGTCAACTTGAGCTTTGAATCCGTGGCGGAAGGAAGTAGTTCCGCACAAAAGAGGGTTTTATTAGGCACTCTGTTGTTTCTTGTTTAATTACACACAAGTTCCGTTGAACTGTTGTATAAACGAAATATCAGTCTCGTACTCTAGCGATACCGCTCTATATCAGCGGCTGTGATTGCCTCTGGCCTAATCACAGTCATGCTGATATAGAGCCGGTATCGCTCTCGTACTCGAGTGATAATATAATATAATATAATATAATGGAATTTCTGTTGTTTGCAAGTCTGTTGAACATGTCAGCATATTACAAATGACATTTGTAAATCACCTCCACCTGAGCTAATTCTTGCCATGCTGGAGGATGCAGGTCAAAATGGTATGAGAGCCGCCCCTGAATACACATGACTGGAAAAACAGGCTTGTGAATCTCAACACAACACAATACACCATTTATCATGTCAATCAAATCTAGGTGCAAGCCGGGTGCATTTATGGCTTCCAGAAAGTACAAAGAACATTTGAGACTAGAATTTTACTTTAAACTAGGTCTTATTCCATCTGGATGTACTAAAAAGAAAAGCGGTGCATGACGGGGCGGTGAGAGATCTAGTGAAGCTACGGCTGAGACGGAAGTGCTGAAACCGAGAGATAAATAAGTGACAGCTGGAGCTTTTTGCACTTCTACATCTAATGTGTACCCTGTTAAAAGCGGCCAGCGGAGAGATGGATTGAGATCACAGACCTGAATACCAGCATTTATCGCCACTTATCACCTGCGCTCGCGTTTCTGAGGTTAATGCGAGAGGCATTTTGGGGCCACGTGCTGCCATCTGAAGACTTCACAAGCTTGGAAGTTTGAAACAAACAGCTTCAGAGATTTTTCGCAGTGTTTATTCCTGGCCTAAAATATGCAGAGTAATTGTGTCGCAGTTTATGCCGACTGATCCCGACTGGAAGCTGGAAATAAAGTAAACTTGATGTTTTGTAAGCCAACATGAGGTCCTGCGTTGTAGGGCCCCATATTGTACAGAGGAAATTGCTTGTCATGCTCTATCAGAGGAGGAAAGATCTCTTGCTAATAGCAGGTGCGCCGAGCATCTAGGGTATTTGCGGGAACGAGCGGAAAACAACCCATTTAACTCAGAGCAAGAGAAAAATTATGCGTTTACTGCTTTATGTGATTCTCTCTAAAGCTTCATTTCTCTACTCGTTGCAGTCAAATTGTTGTGGTGGCTCAGCACAGCTGGCAACAGGCGTGGTGTTAATTGCCATATGACTTCCATCACAGTAAAAAACGTTGGCGAGAACAATCTGAAAGCAAGAAATAGGCAAATTAGTGTCATTGAAAATGGCGCATTAAAAACTCATAGAGAACTCTTTGTTGTCAGGAGGAATGGCGTTTGCATTATGCGAACGATACACAATAGCCGTGTCACTCAGCGCAGCATGCCGGCATTAAAGATGCATGCGACGGTTTCAGTATTGTTTAGCGAATTACAAAAGAATGCCTTGTGTATTTACAGTAAAGATGTCTCCTGACAGAAACAAATGATTGTGGACCGAGTGAGGATGATTAATTTCCACATTTTTAATCATTCCAGAAAAATAATGGTAATAACGAGCCATCGGCCCACGGACTGCTAATGAGTCTTCCAGACACAACACTGAGGAATACCCGTGTTTCCCACCCCAAATCCCTCCCAAAGAATATATGGAGATGACTGCAGAAAAACTGAGACTGAAGGAAGGTCTGGGCAGCAGTTATGATGAAACAGATGTTATGATCATTAGCACTGATGGCATCATTTATCCTGCTCTGCCCTGCCTGCGGAGCTCGAGCGAATGCTTCACAGTTCATGTATTTATGTTGCTTAAGCGGCTTTTATCAGATTGCCATTGTTTGGGATTTGCTAGGTAACTAAAATGAGGTAGTAGGGTTTAGTCACATGGTTTTAGTGTAAACACGCACCCAATAAAAGCACCTATGCTTGTGTCATTTTTATCCCTCAGAACAGTGCGCTGTGTATGTTAGGGCTCCAGACTGCGGCCGTTTGTCCCGCTTAGTGCTATTAAAATGTGTTGGATGATTCACTGGTGCACCAAAACCACTAAAGTGGGATAAATTCAGTTGCATGCAACTTAAAAATAATACATAATAAATAATACACACACACACACACACACATACATACAGTAGTGTGAAAAGGTTTTTGCCCCCTTCCTGTTTTTTTAATTTTTTGCATATTTGTCACACTTAAAAGATTCAGATCATCAAACTAATTTTAATTACACAAAGATAATGCAAGTAAATGCAAAATGAGCTGATTGTCGTGCATTATTCTCCACAGATAGCGCGATCTGAACCCTAAACACGTTTTGTCCACTTTGTCCATCATACATACATAAGATGGCGCCGGTGGGGTAGGCTGCCGTCACTACTGCTCCAACCACTGTTTGCTTCTTTGCATTTTTAAGCTATTTTAATCTTTTTATTTTTCATCATGATTATTACCTGTGACAAACATACTCTTGTCTCTATTGGTCTACAACTTACTCATTCTCTATAGTTTTTAACACTGGACCCAAATTGGCCAAGCAAGATTCTAAGGGAGAACAAAGGACTAGATCTGAAAAGGCGGCCCCGTGGGAAACGAGAATTTAAGCGGGACAAACGGCCGCAGTCTGGAGCCCTAACATACACAGCGCACTGTTCTGAGGGATAAAATGCAGTTTTTAAATGATGATTTATTTTATTAAGGGAAAAAAGCTGTCCAAACCTGCCTGGCCCTACGTGAAAAAGTAATTGCCCCCTAAATCTAATAACTGGTTGTGCCACGCTTTGCCGCAACAACTGCAATCAAGTGTTTGCGATAACTGGCAATGAGTCTTTCATATCGTTGTGGAGGAATTTTGGCCCACTCTTCTTTGCAGAATTGTTTTAATTCAGCCACACTTGGAGGGTTTTCGAGCATGAATGGACTGTTTAAGCATCTCAATCGGATTTAAGTGCGGACTTTGATTTGGCCACTCCAAAACCTTAATTTCGTTTTTCTTGAGCCATTCAGAGGAGGACTTGCTTGTGTGTTTGGGATCATTTTCCTGCTACATAACCCAAGTGCGCTTGAGCTTGAGGTCACAAACTGATGGCCGGACATTCTCCTTCAGGATTTTCTGATAGAGTGCAGAATTCATGGTTCCGTCAATTATGGCAAGTCGTCCAGGTCCTGAAGCTGCAAAGCAGCCCCAGATCATCACACTACCACCACCATGTTTGACTGTTGGTATGATGTTCTTTTTATGAAATGCTGTGTTGGTTTTACGCCAGATGTAGCAGGACACACACCTTCCAAAAAGTTCAACTTTTGTCTCATCAGTCTAAAGAATATTTGCTCAAAAGTCTTGGGGATAATCAAGATATTTTTTGGCAAATGAGAGACGAGCCTTTGTGTTCTTTTTGGTCAGTAGTAGCTTTTGCCTTGGAACACTCCCATGGATGCCGTTTTTACCCAGTCTCTTTCTTATTGTTGAATCATGAACACTGACCTTAATTGAGGCAAGTGAGGCCTGCAGTTCTTTAGATGTTGTTCTGGGTTCTTTTATGACCTCTTGGATGAGTCGTCGTTGTGCTCTTGGAGTAATTTTGGTTCGCCGGCAACTCCTGGGAAGGTTCACCACTGTTCCAAGTTTTCTCAATTTGTGAATAATGGTTCTGACCTTGGTTGCTGGAGTGCCAAAGCCTTAGAAATGGCTTTACAATCCTTTCCAGACCGATATATGTCAACTGTTTTGATTCTCATCTGTTCTTGAATTTCTTTAGATCGCGGCATGATGTGTTGCTCTTTAAGCATGCTTCACTTTGTCAGACAGGTTCTATTTAAGTGATTTCTTGATTCAAAAGGTCTGGCAGTAATCAGGCCTGGGTGTGGCTAGTGAAATTGAACTCAGCTTTCTAAAATAATGTGGTTAATTGCAGTTCTTTCATGATTTAACAGGTGGGGCAATTAATTTATCACGTAGGGCCAGGTAGGTTTGGACAGCTTTTTTCCCTTAATAAATGAAATTATAATTTAAAAACTGCATTTTGAATTTACTTGCATTATCTTTGTGTAATATTAAAATGTGTTTGATGATCTGAATCTTAAGTAAGTGTGACAAATATGCAAAAAATTTAAAAAACAGGAAGGGGGCAAAAACCTTTTCGCACGCACGCACGCACACACACACTCACACTCACACACACTCACACACACTCACACACACTCACACACACACACACATATATATATGAAGAGTTCATTTGCAAAAACCGATAATCGGCACTTTAAAAAAATGAGCTGATTGCCATGCATTATTCTCCACAGATAGCGCGATCTGAACCCTAAACACGTTTTGTCAAAAAAGCCGGTTTTGTCCACTTTGTCCATCATACATACATAAGATGGCGCCGGTGGGGTAGGCTGCCGTCACTACTGCTCCAACCACTGTTTGCTTCTTTGCATTTTTAAGCTATTTTAATCTTTTTATTTTTCATCATGGTTATTATTACCTGTGACAAACATACTCTTGTCTCTGTTGGTCTACAACTTACTCATTTTCTATCGTTTTTAACACTGGACCCAAATTGGCCGAGCGAGATTCTAAGGGAGAACAAAGGACTAGATCTGAAATGGCGGCCCCGTGGGAAACGAGCCGGCATTAGGAACAGGTTAAGGTCTCGCGCTCCCCTGCCTAGCATTCTGCTGGCCAACGTTCAGTCATTGGAGAACAAGCTAGACGATTTTAGGACTAGGATTAAGTTCCAGAGGGAGATTAGAGACTGCAACCTCCTCTGCTTCATTGAGACATGGCTGAACCCAGCGATACCAGATCATGCGACCCAGCCGGCTGAGTTCTTTTCGGTTTTTCGCATGGACAGAACAATGGAGTCAGGGAAGTCAAAGGGAGTTGGTGTGTGTTTGATGGTAATCAACAACTGGTGCGATAGCGGGAGCGCTATCTTTCTCAAGCGTTCCTGCTCACCCAACTTGGAACTTTTGACCATCAAATGTCGCCCTTTCTACCTTCCTAGGGAATTTACCTCAATCATCGTCAGTGCAGTTTATATTCCACCTCAGGCGGATACGGGCACTTCTATATGGGAATTACATGAAGCTCTCACTGAATATCAGACCTATCACCAGGATGCCACACTTATTGTACTGGGGGGTTTTAACAGTGCTAACCTCAAACGCGCAGAGCCAAATTTCCATCAACATATTACCTGTCCTACACGAGGTAATAAAATTTTGGATCACTGTTACACTGCATTAAAAGGAAGCTACAAGGCACAGTCTCTATTACCGTTTGGGAAATCGGATCATGTTTCCATTTTTCTCTAATGCCAAAATATAAACAGAGACTGAAACAAGTCGCTCCAGTTCAAAGGGAGGTCGCGCGCTGGTCAGACCAATCAATAGCCACTTTGCAAGACGCTCTAGATGATGTAGACTGGGACATGTTTCGGTGCAGCTCAGACAACATCAACATGTTTACGGAAGCAGTTGTGGGACTTATCGGGAAACTGGTGGATGATACAGTCCAAAAATTACCATCAAGACATTTCCCAATCAGAAGCCGTGGGTGGATAAAACAATCCTGTCATCCCGCACTGCTGCCTACAAAGCAGGGCTTGCTACCGGGAACAACGGTAGCGTACAAGAACGGGATGAGTACAAGATTGCATCTTACACGCAGAGTGGTGAAGGAGGTAGAGTCACAGTAAGAAAGTAGAGTCACAGTTTCTTCAAGGTGACTCTAGAAGTTTGTGGTTCGGGCTGAGAACGATAACGGACTATAAAATACCAGCCCACATGATCGCGAAGACTGACGCTTCTCTTGCAGATGAGCTAAATACTTTTTATGCTAGTTTTGAGACTGCATCTCACTGTGCTAACGGTGCTGTTGGAGCAAATAAGAACAAAGATTGCATACAGGTGGAGAGCACAAATGCAGGAAAAGCGTTCATCATCACAGAGGGTGAAGTGAGAAGGGTTTTCCAGAGAGTGAACATAAGGAAGGCAGCAGGACTAGATGGAATCTCAGGTCGGGTCCTTCGAGCTTGTGCAGTCCAGCTAGCACCAGTGTTCACCGAGATATTCAATCTCTCCCTGCCCTCCACACAGCCCTAGATCACATGGACAAGAGGAGGGGGAATTATGTTCAAATGCTGTTTGTTGATTACAGTTCAGCTTTTAACACTATTATTCCCTCAAAACAAACATTAAAGCTGGAGAACCTAGGATTTAGCCCAACCCTGCGTCAGCGGATCTACAACTTTCTATCTGACAGGCCACAAGCAGTAAGGGTGGGCAGATAGATCTCATCCTCAATCACCCTCAGCACAGGAGCACCCCAGGGGTGTGTTCTAAGCCCTTTGTTGTACTCACTGTACACATGAGACTGTACAGTGTCTCAATCAGTGTCTCATCGTCAAGTTTGCTGACGATACTGTTGTGGTAGGCTTGATCTGGCATATGGGCCAGCACATGCAAAGCATGCAATGACTGTGGCAACTTTAACATTTAAAAGGATACTATGGCAAAGTTATTACTTTCCTAATTAAAACTGATTTTGTTTTCATGAAAATATGGTTGACCTGAAGAAGAATGCTATATACTTGGAAAATTATGAGCTTATCGACACATGTGACAATAAGTGACAATACACTTAGCTCACAAGATGAGACAAAATACAAATACATGGTTCACTAGAACAAAACAATATTTTAATACTATTTTTAAGAAAATTTCAATGACAAATTATTTGTCTTTTAATTACAAAAAGTAAAACAATGCAGGTGTATTTTGAAATATTTTAACTAATCTAGGACTGTAACTAATGATTATTTTGACAATTGAGTAATCTGATATTTTTTAGTAACACAAATAGACCTAAGTGAAAACCAGGCTTTAGTATGACTATTTATATATATATAAACTAACGATATAAACTAAGGCAATAATAATTGGCTCAAATAAAATATCAAAACCAAGTAATTACATGGTTTTATTGAACAACACTGTTAAAATACATAATGTAATATGCCTATACGTAATATGAACATAACCAACTTAAATACATTATGTATTATAACAAATACTTGTAGAGGGTGCCAACGGCCTGGTGACGTTTCACTTTACAACGTGATTAAACGATGTTTAAAGCCATTACATTTTAATATTTGGACTCATGCAAACTCAGAAACTTTTATTTTGAAATCGCGATGTACAATAAATGGCATATTTAGAAATAGGTTGATGTATTCTCCTGTGTTGGCCAAGGTTTATAGATGATTTATGTTGCAAATCTAGTGATATAATGCACATTGTTTTCCCAGATGAACGATAAGCAATTCAAATTCACAGCATATGCAGAGGAAGAGTTTAGCCCCTTTCACACATACAGTCTTTACTGGAAAATTACCGGTAAGTTCCCATTAAGAGATCATGTGTGAACAGGACCTTTTCAAAAATCCCGGTAAATTTGTTCTGGCAATCATATCTGTCTTATGGAGATGGCATGATTACTTTGAGCTGTTTACAAAGCTCCGCTGCTTTTTAATTAGTTTTTCTATGTAAATATGCGCTAGATGGACATCTTTGACCATTGCGCCTTGCAGCCTTTTCAACGTGTCGCGCTTCTCCATTCATCAGGGCTGCAACTCTGCAATTGGATACTATTATCATTTCCAAAAGGCAAATATTCCCCTTCAGAGTCAGAATCGGCAAATAACATTTGCAACACATCTTCACAGTACAACTTTTTATTAGTCATTTGGCGATTTTCTCTCACAAATCTCACAATTTACTTGCATGCTATGAATGACACGATAGCTCACTTGCTCTGCTATTTCCTTGAACACTTTGAATAGGAACGTGATGTAATTTTGGTCTAGAATCAAAGTATTTCCAGCCCTATTCATCCCCCCTGCTGCCTCTACCACGTCTCCCGGCTCTCACACGCACAGCACGGCCACGTCTACCACGGCCACTCCCACCTTTTTGGGGCGCTGGATCCAAAGATCTAGTGCTACTTCCAACCCTATTTCTCCTACCCCTGCTGCCTCTACCTCTAGCAACAGCAAAAAGGCAAATATTCCCCTTCAGAGTCAGAATCGGCAAATAACATTTGCAACACATCTTCACAGTACAACTTTTTATTAGTCATTTGGCGATTTTCTCTCACAAATCTCACAATTTACTTGCATGCTATGAATGACACGATAGCTCACTTGCTCTGCTATTTCCTTGAACACTTTGAATAGGAACGTGATGTAATTTTGGTCTAGAATCAAAGTACTACATGTCTGCTATCTAGTGGTAGGGAATATAAATGAGGTATTACACCATATTAGGAAGTACAGTCTATTTATATAAGTATGACGTCTTGTCGCAATTTTGCGACTTTGGCACTTATATATATATATATATATATTAGTGCCGTGTTCGATACATCGATATGACGATGTATCGTCACAGAGATCTGACGATACGAGTATCACAGCTGGCCCTGTATCGATATTGTGGCACTTGTGCAGCAGTGGACCATGCTTAATTTGAATACAAGAACACCGTTTAAAATGGAGTAGAAAAGTGTGAGGTTTCTAAAAAATAATGAATAGAGCATAATATATAGGCTAGAACCAGGTTTAATCTGGCCGCAGAGGAACACAAATGGGTTGCCTGATATAAAGAGACGTAATCCCCGAAACAGAGCTTCCCACTTGCGCAATACGGAAATATCTGCTAAGTGTGCTACTTTGTCAACCTGGCAACCATGTGTACGCGCTCTCTCTCCACAGTGGATAAACGCCCTTGCTTTCTGAAAATACTGGTTAGCTTGCAGTTTAGCGATCTCCGCTTCAGTATTCTATTCTCAGAAAAGTGTAATTCATCAAGTGTTCATTTATGAGAGAGAGAGAGCGAGAGAGGGGGAGGCTGTGTATGTATGAATTACCACCATTTTGCCGCGTTTCTCTATTAACAGTGAAGCTGTGGCTTTAATTCCTTTAGAAACAATGATGCTACCAGCTCCTTGTTGAGAAAGATAATGTTGCTCTTGAGCGATTAAGCTATTTAGTTGATCAAATTGCGGGGCAGTGCTAAAAAGTTTGTTCCTGAATGTCTGAGTGCGGCCGCAGAGTGACTGAGCGTGTGTGTGCGCGTTAGATACAGAAGACACAGCGCATTAGTTTAGAACTCTTCTAATTTTTATTTTTATTTTTTTAACGTAGAGAGTGTGTTAATTTGTGCTATGATAACCTACCAGCAATGTAAATATGATTTTTTTATATATTAGAATGAGTGCATTACAATATAAATTTATTAGAACGCGTACATTATTATTTATGGGCTTAAAAACAAGATGTAAACATGAAACATATTAATTTTTTTTCCTCATTAATGTACGCACAGCACCCCATATTGACAGAAAAACACAGAATTGTTTACATTTTTGCAGATTTATTAAAAAAGAAAAACTGAAATATCACATGGTCCTAAGTGCTGTGACGCTCATATATTTAACTCAGGTGCTGTCCATTTCTTCTGATCATCCTTGAGATGGTTCTACACCTTCATTTGAGTCCAGCTGTGTTTGATTATACTGATTGGACTTGATTAGGAAAGCCACACACCTGTCTATATACGATTTCGTTTACCACACATACTGAAGTGCACGTAACGCTCGCAGTGATTTCAAAATCTGCTGTCTCACTAAATGAGAACATAAATACATGAACATCACCAGAACTGCTTTGAGAGTACTTCATGAGAATTTTACTCTTTAATTTTGAGAAAAAACTATTGTCAATATCGTATACACACAGAAATTCAGGGGAAAAAACACAGGGAAAAAAACATGAATTCACGCAACCTGTCAAAATAAAAGTTTGATTTAACTTGAAGAAAACATTACTAGAAATATACCAGAAATATATTACTATTGTTCAGTAGAATGTAATTAGACATGCTTAAACACAGAATTTGGTTACAATAAAACAGAAGGTGAGAAAAGAACAAAACATTTCATAGGGCCCTAAACGTATAGTTTTTGTTAAACTTATAATAAATGGATGTTAAACTGTATCAGTTTCATGATTTTAGTTAATAAGATATGCTTTTTGATTAATACAATTTAATTTAACCATTAAACAGGAGTCCAGAAATTTTTTATTGGAAACTTCATAAGGTCCTAAATAAATACATATAAATATAAACACTGGATTATACTATGCAAACGAGCAGTCTGAACATACATGTTCACGTCATCCATGACTAAACGCATGAGCTATAATAAAGCTGGACTGAAATTAAGTATTTGTGCAGCCATTGATCTCTGTCAAGTTATAGAAAAATATACACAACATATGGGACTTGCCAGGGGTTATGTAAAATGAATTATAGAGCAAGAAAAATATATGAAAATCGATATGTGATCCATTAAGGAGTTAAGTGCTGTGTTCTGACAGGTGGCTCTGTCCCAGGCTGCTCACGTCAATGATGGAAAACCGTCCGGGCGTAAATAATGCAGGAATAAACCAGCCAGAGATTAATCCTCTCATCGTTCAGGAGAGGAAACCCAGCGCTGGACTAAATCACAGCAAACAACATCAGTTTCTGAAGCTGTCTATGAATGCGGCCGTCCGCTTAGCCTGTGCTGAGGAGCATGTGCAGCATTTTGCATGAAGGCTGTCTCTCAAGACGATGAAAGATTCATCAAAGAGCCCAGTCCTGCTTTGAGTGCTAGCCAAGGCACTGGAGCCGTCAGCAGCTAGAGAAGAAATCACACCGCTTTTCAATTTTAGCACCACCTCAACACATCCAGACGCTTTATGTTATATGCATGCGTATATGCGAAAGGGTAATGAGGAACAGCCATGTTGCCTGGCAGAAGTAGAAACTATATTGATCTGAAGCCTCCCAAGAAAACCTAAACATGTCTTCTCTATGCAGATGACGTAGCCATCAACCTCCAGTGACGATTTAGTCATGCGGTGTTTTCATGGAATCCAATAATAGGTTTGGTCTCCAAAAGATTACATTTTCCAAAGCCCAGTGGGAATTTAAAGGCAGACACATTTACCAAGATCTCTCGCTGTGGTTTAACAATGTGAGCGGCTACCTGAAGGCTATCTCCTGTAATCAACATTTCTCAGTTCAGGGCACACATTATTATGAAAGTAGGCAGGAGGGCGTCTCATTATCCTGAGTGTGTGAGATTACTACACTGAAGGACTTTCATCAGCGCTGTGCTTGAGTCCTGGACTCTATGCTGCCCACTTTGTATTCAACCATGTCGTGCCTCCCCCGTCGATACACGGTGATGAAACGAGCTTGCGTCTTGCTGAGAGAACAATAATGTAGTGTTCAAAGATTTACATCGCTGTAAGACTATTCTCAACAAGGGAGATAACGGAGACCTCAACTGTTATCTGAAACGGTGTTTGACAACTAGCCATTCACTTCAACAGACAGCGTTTGGTTTCGTCACACACCCATCTTGTGTAACCCGTCATACAGAATCTCAGTGTGGGATGACATATAGAGGTCATCATGTTTCATTAAAAGCTTTGGATTGGGCTGGGCGGTATGATGCTATAATGTGTCAACTGTAGAGATTGTGCTATAGGGTTTGTATGGCGTTCAATAGGCATGAATGCTTTATGTGAGAGCATTAGTGAAATACATTATTCTAGACTTATTCATTTGTTATAAATTATTTGGCTACACTGTATTTTAAGTGTCCTTGCTACAGTGTAATTATACATTTAAGTACTAAGTAATATGAATTATTTACATGTACCTACTATATGGTTAGGGTTAGGATTAGGGTTTGGCTTAGGGTTACTTGCATGTAATTGTGCATTGTTTATTGTTATTATAATAGTAAGTACATGGACAATAGGACACCTTGAAATAAAGTGTTACCAATAATTTTATCTTGAATAAAGTTTCAAATAAAGTTTGAACCGTGACAAATGAAATTAATTTAAAAATCATGAAATGTATTTTAATTCAAATTTAATGAAATTCTAAATGTAGCCTAATAAAATGTCCAATAATTTCCCAAATTAATTTAATTATTCAGCAAGAAATAAAGTGTTACCAATAATTTTATCTTGAATAAAGTTTCAAATAAAGTTTGAACCGTGACAAATGAAATGAATTTAAAAATCATGAAATGTATTTTAATTCAAATTTAATGAAATTCTAAATGTAGCCTAATAAAATGTCCAATAATTTCCCAAATTAATTTAATTATTCAGCAATATGAACTACTGCAAGCTTATTTAATATATAATATACATAGCCTTCAGTGTAACATGATCTATCAGAAATCATTCTAATATGCTGATTTGGTGCTCAAGAAACATTACTTATTATAAATATTAAAAACTGTTGTGCTGCTTAATATTTTTGCGGAAACCATCATTTTTTTATTCATCTTTTTTTTTTCTCCAGAATTCTTTGGTGAATAGAAGGTTCAAAAGAAGAGCATCAATATAAAACAGAAATCTTATGTAACATTATACAGGTCTTCACTGACACTTTTGATCAATTTAATGCATCTTTGCTGAATAAAATAATTTTAACAAAAAATATATATACATATATCTTACTCATATATTCTCCTATTCAAGACCATAAATAAAACATGAAATACAAGAACAACTGTTTAACATCGTACAAGCTCAAGCTTGAGTCATTCCTCCAGGAAAAACAACACGTTACCCATTGGAACTCATCTTTCTTCTGCAGCACTACTATAGCTATTCTCTGCTAGTAGGAGGAGAGATGTCTGTTCTGCTGAAGGGTCTGCCTTACATCAACACAACCGCACAAGCACAGGCTTGATGAAGCTCACACAGTGAGCTGTTCCCTCTCCGGACAAAGCTCTGTTCCGCACTGCAACAAATGAAAGCTTACACTATCACCGAGAGCACATTTGCTGCAGGACACAACGAGAAAGCCCTGAGTATCAGCGGAAAATGCCACTCTTCTGATTTGAATCAGATCCTTCACATTCTGCCAGATGCTGCTGGGAAAATCTAATTTACAGGAGGGGAGATCGGAAATATGAGCAAAGTTCTGCATTAGCCTAATTCAACGAAGCCTTGGAAATGGGCTTTGTGTGTGCGCTTCAGGTCACGCTTGAGAGTCCAACATCTTTTTTTTGGTTTAAAAAAGGCTTTCAATTTAGCAGAGTGGGCACAGAGCTTCCTGGATGTGCCGGGATCTTAAAACGAGCTCTAAGTGGGATGGCGTGTGTGTGTGTGTGTGTGTTTGTTTGACTTGGCTCAACGTCTGGACAAACAGCCGGACCACCGGGACAAGACAGACCTGAGGCCCCTATGGCTCTCCTGAGAGGCCTATTGTGTGCTGCCAACTATAAATGTCACTGATTTCCAACAGTTTCACACAGAGATTCAAGGAAACTGTCTTTAAACGCGCCGAGAACAAATGCCAGCTACAAGCTTACAGCTTCCTTCAGGCAGCTTGTCAATTATAGCCAGCTTGCATATCAAATCCTTTGGCCATAAGCACATATTCAGTCTGGTAAAACATGAAAAAAACATCTGTACACTCCAGGTTTACATACCTCTTTGCCTGAGAGATAATAGGCGGACAGCAGGCCTCCAACAAAACGGATGTTCACTTCAAAGACGGAGATTTCAGCATTCTGAGGGAATAAAACACAGGAAAACAAAAAGAGGTGAATAGTTAAGCTCATAAAAACACAGCGACTGGCTCACCTTGAACTGCAGACTGTAACAATAGCAGGGGAGAATTTGTGAGTACTAACACACAAATACAAAGAAAGAAAACAATACAACAGAGCTGATAAAGCTCTGCTGGGATTGAGCACGGATACAAACAAGATCCCATAGGAGGGTGAAATCTGAGTGCGGATATTTTCTGCGGATCTGGGAAACCATGGCTGCTGGGGAAAGGGGGATCCTATGGCGCATGTTACATGAACAAAAACATCACTCACAGGATACAGAGCTATAAAGAGAGGATGCTTCTGAGAGCATCTTCAAATAATAACAATGAAAAATATATAATATTTCAACAGAAAACCTCTTTGATGTTATACTTTCATCTTATATTTATCTGCACTTGAGAATACGTACAGCCCTATTACATCTGACAATATGATTTCAAATACACAGTTTTATACTAGTGCTTCTTAGACAGGTGGCACACAATCTGGAATTATACAAAAAAAATATTTTTACTTTACCTGTACAGTATATTTTAAAATATAGCCTATTCTTAATATATAAAATAATCTTTAAATATAAAATCTTTAAATTATATTATTATTATAAACATACAAATTATACATTTAATTAGTTATTTTAACACATTTTTATTGTATACTCACATATTTCTCTATGTTTACCTTATGTCTCATTCCAATTTTAATATACATTCATGTATTTAAGACTCATCATCCACAGCCCATATTCACAGTGTAAATTGTATATATTTTATTTTTAATTGCCAAAGCAGCATATATGGCAAGATCAATGCATTTTAAAAGACACAAATAGTAGTAACGAAAAACTGACAACTAAAACAAAAAAAGATTTTTCTTGGTGATTTTTTTTTAAACAACCATTTGAGTCAATACATTGTCTAGTGGCATTTAAAGCAGTACATTCCAACAAAATTATTACATTTTCTTTTTGGTGCAGAGTGCTAATTTAATTAGAAAATGGTATTAGGCCTAAAAAGTTTCAGAACCACAGTTTCTGGCCACAGAACCACTAGAAGAAAAAAAAAAAGAGAGATTCTGGGTGTTTGGACAACCTACACATTCTTTAGAGCAGCAATTGTAGTTGGAAGAGTTTGCATTATACTGCATTAATATTTCAGATACTGCAATCTGGCACTGTGCAACCTGTGGCATGAAACCGCAAGTCTCATTTAGCCTTTGCCAAGTAGCGTTATACAGTCTGACCACAGCAAGACGTCTGTAGTCTCGTCTGATTGTTTATGAGGTGAAATATTTGCATCTCTGCACCGTCTCTGGGCAACCAAACAATAATGACCCACTTATTGCTTAGCATAGGCTTCATGCACCATCAAAACAATTTCATAACGGCGCACAGGCGGCACAGCAGAGAAATATCTTGCATCACATTGGTAAATATCCGGTTCAGGCCAAGATAAATGGCTGATGTCTTGGGGTGGTTGGGGGTGTTATGGATAGCCTCCTCTCAAATGCTTAAACGGTTCCAGTGACAACGGGACATCAGATGTTTCCAGATGATGACTCAAGCCTTTTGTGGTTTATAGAGGGATCTGTCAGAAACTGGCACAGAAAGACCATGACAAATGCTTTCTTGCGCATGTTAAGTTAGGGAAAAATAAAATGTGAAGGAAAAGTAGGAAAAAACTTCAGGTAAACATTGTAAGCTCCTTGGTAAAACCGGTCAGAACCATTGGTGTAAATGGTAAAGCCTGAAAATATCCTTTTGCTCGGCCATGAATTGGACTGACA
>NW_015506319.1:406805-407539 GCF_001515645.1 Sinocyclocheilus grahami | reverse complement strand
AAATGCATCTTTGGTGAACATAAGAAGCTTCTTTCAAAAAAAAAAATTACAAAATATTTTAACAGGATGTGTATAGAATGCAGGTGAATTTAATGCTAAAATATTACTTAAAAAATTACCTGTTGAAGGTGAACAGATTATCCATCAGTGGCGGGACGAGCATGAAGAAGACTGTATGGAGGATTTGCTCCAAGGTGTTCTCCACTGACGTCGCCCGGCAACTGAACTGGTGCGGCAGGGGGGACAAAAGAGGGATCCGAAAATCAAACATCGGAGCACTCCTAATAGGTAAGTTCAACAATGTTGTACAAATACAAGCAATAGAATTAATGGCGAAGCTGTCATTACAGCATTAGTCAGTACAACTAAAATAATGTATAACAGGTTTCAAATTGGTCAAACATAATCTGACGTGGCATCAGCCGTTAACAAAAATATTTAGAAATTATAATAACTTGTTAAAAACTTAAATGAGACTTAAAACATCAGTTAAACCCTTTAGAAATCCATTTGCCCAACCAAAACGCACGCGAAACAACTTATGGTATACTCGCTAGTAAACAAACAGGTGATACACAACTTAATTTTGGAAGTTATTATAAAACCGATCGCAGGCACAATACAATTAGTTTTAAAATATACACGTACCTTAAGCAAATCTTCCCTTGCAACTAACCAAGACGCGTCTTCTGCACAGCACGTGGTTAGGTTGAATAACGCGGGAAGAGCTTTGA
>NW_015506319.1:402424-406086 GCF_001515645.1 Sinocyclocheilus grahami | reverse complement strand
GGGAGCGTTTTTCTCACATCCTCTCAGACTTCAAACAAACCAACGACATGGGCGGGTCACATGAAGTGAGGCCTTTAAAGCCTGCAAAGATTCACGCCTCTCAAGATGGGCTTGTCCAATGAGGAAGTCCGGAATCTCAAGTGGGAGTTCTGAGATACTGGGGCATTTTTATGGCCCTTTGTTTGAAAGCATGGTAATTTGCATATGAAACTTGGATAAAAATTATTAAAGACTCTTAGAACACTAATATGTTGCGTAGGTGTAAACATACAATATACACTCTCAATTAGATCATCCGAATACGAATTCATAGATACTAAACATGGTAGAGTTATATATATGTAAGCTGACAGGAGTGTGTTTCGATTATAAGCCTGCATAACAGTATACAATTTCAAAGACAAAATACACGATGACAATAATATACCCAATGACCTGAAGGATCATGTGTGTTCATTCAAAGAAAGGTTTTCCTATTAATTAATTAGACTTCATTTTAAAAAACCATAAGGATTTTCCTTATGGGCAAGGAAGCGATTTTCTTCACCTAAATTCCAGGAGGTCGTAAATGTATCGGGTGTCAGGGTTGCCATGGAACCAGGGGCCTGTTCGGCTTCCTGGGGTGTTACAGAGTATTTGTTAAATCTAGCTAACAAAATATATATTGTGTGTTTGAGTGGTCCAGACACTACAATATCAACAATTCAATTTTTACTAGTTAAAATGTTATTTCTTGATATCAGGAATTAGATTTCTACTAATAACAATTGTTATTTTTGATATCAGCAATTACGCTTCCACTAGTAACAATGTTAATTCTTGATATCAAGAATTACATTTTCACTAGTTAAAATGTTAATGCTTGATATTAGGAATTACATTTCAACTAGTAAAAACTATAATTCTTGATCTCTGTAATTGTATTTTCACTAGTTAAATGTCACCATAGGCTGCCATTCAAAATCAATTGTTGATATCAAGAATTAATTTCTTACTAGTTGAAATTCCAGTTTAACATATCAGAAATACAATTCTTACTAGTAAAAACCTTTATTTTTGATATCAGTAATCCCCTGGTTACTAGTACAGACGTCTGTTCTTGATATCAACAATTTAATTATTGATATCAACAATTTAATTGTCACTAGTGACAATGTTCATTTTTGATATCATGAATGTGATTGTTACTAGTAAGAAAGCCATTTTAGAAATCAGAAATTACCCTCCCAATTGTTGATATCAGAAATACATTTTCAGATATCAGAAATGAACATTGTCACTAGTGACAATTAAATTGTTATCAAGAATTAACATTTCAACTAGTGACAATGAATTCTTGAATTTCTTACTAGTTGAAATTCCAGTTTAACATATCAGAAATACAATTCTTACTAGTAAAAACCTTTATTTTTGATATCAGTAATCCCCTGGTTACTAGTACAGACGTCTGTTCTTGATATCAACAATTTAATTATTGATATCAACAATTTAATTGTCACTAGTGACAATTAAATTGTTATCAAGAATTAACATTTCAACTAGAGACAATGAATTCTTGATATCAAGAATTCACATTTTTACTAGTAAAAATGTGAATTCTTGATATCAAGAATTCATTGTCTCTAGTTGAAATGTTAATTCTTGATAACAATTTAATTGTCACTAGTGACAATTAAATTGTTATCAAGAATTAACATTTCAACTAGAGACAATGAATTCTTGATATCAAGAATTCACATTTTTACTAGTAAAAATGTAATTGTTGATATCAAAAATTATATTTCTACTAGTAAGAAATACAAAGCTGATATGTGCATTTAGAATTGTAACTAGTAAGAAATGCATTTTTGATATCTGTAATAGTTTTGTCGCCCTTTTAACATTTAAACATGCATTGTTGATATCAGGAATTAAATGGTTGATATCAACAATTTAATTCTTGATATCAGGAATTACATTTCCACTAGTACCAACACGAATTCTTGATATCAAAAATGACGTCATCACTTGCAGAAATACGTTTATCATATTAAAAATGAAATTACAGCTAGTAATACACATACTTCTTGATATCTGTAACTTAATTCTCACTAGTAAAAATTGTTATTTAAGATATCATGAATTCCTTTTTGGATATGTGCATAGTAATGAATTCCTTTTTGGATATGTGCATAATTTAGTGACGAGTGCAACACTTTATGAATGTTTATGGCGGATAGACGACAAGGTACAGAGCCCAAAAGAGAATGGGCACATTCGATTGCCCTCTCATGAAAATAAAACGCTCCTGTAGGCTATTTTTAATCATTATTTTGTTTTCATTTTGGCAGAGGCTATTTACACTAACTCCGCCTACCAACGTGTGGTAGTGTTACACAACACAGCAAAAAGACTTCATTTAACTGTCAGCTTCAGTGGCGCAGACGGTTGAGCACAAAACAGTTGTTGTTTTTTACGCGACGGACCCGAGTTCGATTCCGCCTTCTGCCGAACTCGTTCTTCTCCCTTTTCACATCCCATATCACATCGGAAAGGCATATATTTTCAATAAAAATGAAGGAAATTATCGAAAAGTGGAAAATAACGTGTGGATATTGATTAAGGTTAGGGCTAGTTGTAGGGGCGGCATCCATTTCATAATTTTTAAATAAAAATTATAATTTACACTCAATACGTTATTATTGTAGCCTATACTGTTTTATAATGTAGCCTACTACAATAATGAGGCGCAGATATTGGCCACTATTTGCACTAAGTAGTACGAACAGCATCAAACTACTATTACTGCAAGAAAATACTCCTATTATTAAATAGTGTAAATAGAATCTATTGCTAAGAAAATATGCTATTTTCACTTAGTGTAAATAGAATTCATTGTATTCAAATAGCCCCTGCCAATATCAAATTCTAAACTATCAGCCATTTCAACTGAAAGATGAAGGCTGTGATATTAAATTTATCCACTAGAAGAAGCCACAGGATAAGGAATCTTCTAAGCTTTTTTCAGTTTTATTGAAAATAAATGCAATAAATGTGTATAACTGTAGTGTAGCGACAGTAGTTTCATATTATTAGTGTGCATAGAAATATGTGAAATGCTTGTAGATCATTTACCCCAATAAAACACACTTGTCAAGTTTCCAGACATGATTAAATATATAGTTCTGTACTACAGGGACGGTTCTAGACCCTTTTAGGTGGGCTTCAGCCACCCTATTTGTCGTCTCAGTCCCCTAAAACTATAATCAGCTATCTGAACGATCAGACCAGTGCTGCTTCCTCAGGAAAGTGTATCATTCTCGCTTTTAAGGACAAGATGGCACGAGTGAGATCTCAATGTGGTATTCACACACTGTGATATCGTTACTGTGTACACACAACATTAAAATAGACTACACAAAATATTATGTCACAATAACTGTCTTGACGAGTATCCAAGTAAACAGAGTCGGTTACGTCTTAACAGTTACAGTAAGAAAATATTAATGTGTGTCAGTATAACGGATTCATGCATTTCTTATATTACGCTAATATTGTTAATAAAACAACAAAGGAAAAACAGAGAAGCACTCACTGCTCTTAACTAAGTAACTTATGTAACTTTAATAGGTAATTGTGTATGTTTATTTCGTAATACAGTTTTCATAAGCACTGTAAAATAC
>NW_015506319.1:396938-402367 GCF_001515645.1 Sinocyclocheilus grahami | reverse complement strand
AAATTATTTTGAGGGGACAGCAAATTTACACTGTTATACAAGCTGTACACTCACTACTTTACATTGTAGCAAAGTGTCATTTCTTCAGTGTTGTCACATGAAAATATATAATAAAATATTAACAAAAATGTGAGGGGTGTACTCACTTCTGTGAGATACTGTATAGTGCTGTACTACAGGGACAGTTCTAGACCCTTTTAGGTGGGCTTCAGCTTATTTGTCGTCTCAGCCCCCTAAAACTATAATCAGCTATCTGAACGATCAGACCAGTGCTGCTTCCTCATGAAAGTTTATCATTCTTGCTTTTAAGGGCAAGATGGCACGAGTGAGATCTCAATGTGGTATTCACGCGCTGTGATATCGTTACTGTGAACACACAAAATTAAAATAGCCTACACACAATATTGTGTCACAATAACTGTCTTGACGAGTATCCAAGTAAACACAGTCGGTTACGTCAGTTAAGAAATGTGTCAGTATAACGGATCCATGCATTTCTTATATTACGTTAATATTGTTAATAAAACAACAAAGGAAAAGCAAAGAAGCACTCACTGCTCTTAACTAAGTAACTTATGTAACTTTAATAGGTAATTGTGTATGTTTATTTCGTAATACAGTTTTCATAAGCACTGTAAAATACTGTTTATTTAGGAAATTTGTATCTTTGTATCTAATGGTCTCTCTGAGGGCTAAGCCCCCCTGAGGATGAAACCCTAGAACCGCCCCTACATTTAAAATGAAGACACCATTTTATTTATCTCTTTTGAGATAACATATAGTCTCTATTCCGTTTTATTTTGTGTTGTTTTGCCAATCAAGCACATTTCCAAAACAGAATAAAGTATTTATTAATTATTTAATGATACAATTGTTGTTAGGTCTTATGTAAACACATTTATAGTTACAAACTTAAAACAACAACAACAATATAGCCTAATAAGATAGCATAATAATAATTATATAAAATAGTCTAATAATAATAATAATAAGCAATGAACCAGATGGGCAAGATTACACAATTCTTATTAAATCGTTGTTCATTCTCCGAACCAACTACAATTGAGAGACTGTTATTCATGTCTTAACTTTCAGAAGAGTGTATCAGTGCAGTGCCATATTTAACGTAACATTGAAATGGCTGAGACAGACATGAGAAAGAGGTTCAATAGACTTTATCATTCATCTTGTCCACCGATACTTCAAGAACTGGACAACATGTTATATAAAAAGAATGCCTATTAGGGCACGACTCATTCATGTAGCCTAAATACAACGATATTACACACACAAAGAAAATGTCCAGTAAAAAAAAGTCTAGTTCTTGATATCAACAATTACATTTGAATGGCAGCCTATGGTGACATTTAACTAGTGAAAATACAATTACAGATATCAAGAATTAACGTATTTACTAGTGAAAATGTAATTGTTGATATCAAAAATTATAACTTTTACTAGTAGAAATCAAATTCCTGATATCAAGAATTAACATTTTAACTAGTAAAAATTGAATTGTTGATATCAAGAATTCATATCCAGCGAATTAATAAAAGTCAATACGGCTGCCTATTGCCATTCCCAGGATATAAATTATTGATATCAAGAATAATATTTTTTACTAGTAGAAATTTAATTGCTGATATCAAGAATTCAATTTCTGCAAGTGATGATGTCATTGTTGATATCAAGAATTAACATTGTTACTAGTGGAAATGTAATTGCTGATATCAAAAATAACAATTGTTACTAGTAGAAATCTAATTCCTGATATCAAGAATTAACATTTTAACTAGTAAAAATTGAATTGTTGATATCAAGAATTCATATCCTGAGAATGAATAAAAGTCAAAGTGCTATATGGGGCCTCTTATGGTTCTACATGGCACCATTTGACAAAGTGCTATATGGCACCTCTTATGATTCTACATGGCACCATTTGACAAAGGTGCTATATAGCACCTGTAAAAATAGGTGCTAAATAGCACTAAAAGTGGTTCCCCTATGATTACAAGCCAAAGAATCGCTTTTAGTGCTATATAACACAATTTTTTTTAGAATGTAGGTTTAATTATTGGAGTGGAATCCATTTTTTCTGTCATGGCACTCCTCTTAAGTGATTTCCTTGTGTCTGCTTCTCCCAAAAGCCAATTATGACAGCATCAGCCAAGAGCTCTTGTCCATCAAACTGGCCTGGAGGGGTAGCACCATTGGCTCGACAGTTCCTATTTCCCATTCCAAGTAATAACCGATCAGTGCAACTTGGAGTCTCTCAGATTATTTTCAGGTTCCTTGGTTCCAGGTTCTTATCCTCCACACACTTCCAGTTTACTAACACATATCATCCAATGACCAATCAGTTCTAAGGTGGATGCTCTGTCTAGACTCCAGAGCCAGCATGTACTTGAGTCTATTCTGCATCCTTTCACTGTTTTCAGCCCTATACACTGGACCTTTGATGACCAAATTGACCGAGCCTCCTCCATCTTACCAGTACCAGCTCTGCATCCTTTAGGCTCTGTGTCCTGTATGCTCCCATGCTTCAACATACCACTACTAGCAGAAGGTCTAGCTCTTCACCACAGACATCCGCAATCACCTTTCCAACCGTAAATTACATCCTTGCTACACTGGTCTTTGCAATCCTATGAGGTACACATAAGGAAAATGTGAGTTAACAAAATGAGAACTTCACAAGGACTTAATGAGTGAGCATGTAAAGGGAAAACATGGGAATTTATATTTTCTTTCAATATGTGCATATGAAAGGTACACAATCATTATATATATATATATATATATATATATATATATATATATATATATATATATATATATATATACAGAATATCATATATATATATATATATATTATGTGTATTTTATATGTTTTAAAATTATATTCACATATACAGTTGGTAACTTATGGAACTCTCTGGCATTCTGTACCTGGATGAATGAAACCATTCACAGACATGTGATGTCTATAACAATATTGTTTAGATCTATAAGTAGCATAAAACTGGGCCTTAGTAATAGTGCATTGATGAGTTCATAATAGTCAATCTATCTTGCAAACACAAATGGCTGGTCCATTCTTAATAGAGTTAAGAGTATCATACCATATATATATATATATACAGAATATCATATATATATACTATTGTATTATGTGTATTTTATATGTTTTAAAATTATATTCACATATACAGTTGGTAACTTATGGAACTCTCTGGCATTCTGTACCTGGATGAATGAAACCATTCACAGACATGTGATGTCTATAACAATATTGTTTAGATCTATAAGTAGCATAAAACTGGGCCTTAGTAATAGTGCATTGATGAGTTCATAATAGTCAATCTATCTTGCAAACACAAATGGCTGGTCCATTCTTAATAGAGTTAAGAGTATCATACCATATAATGATGCCATTCTTCTTTCTTTGCTTTAGTAGTACTATGGTGATACATTTTCACTGCAATAATAAACAAGTTTTAAAATAACCACAAAACTGAAATAAACAAAGAGGGGAGCAACTATACAGTAAATTGTTTGCGTATAGGCTCATTGGCCATGTTTAACTTTTAGTCTAATTTTGAATGTCAGCATATCTATCCAATTAGAAATAACTTGATACTAGCTTTTTGCTAATTAGTTGTGCTTACAAAGTTGAGTGCCTCAAAGGTGTGCTGTTATTTCTGTAAAAGATTGGACAACTACAATTTTAGCCTGGCTTGCAATAGGACCCAGAAGTCTTACTGGCTAATAGTGAAGATGATATCATAATAATGTCCTAGCAAACACCTTAGCATTGTGGCAGTGAGCGGCAAGCACATTTTCTTCAGAAGATGAAAAAAATCAAGTTTATAGCATTTATTGCTATACTCCCTACTGTAAATAAACCACTGAAACCCTACAAACACAGTGTTCTACTCTTCCTCTCTCTTGGGGTCTGGTTTGCATCCTGACAGATACATTCTCCCAGTGCAATGAAGAGAGCTTAGACTGAGCGTAGACAGGCGACTCCCATGGGGGCTCTCAGAGCGGTTTGGATGGGACATAGACAAAGCGCCATAATCAGAGTTCAACATCACACAAGGTTAATGTGGCTATGCACGACCTCCTCTGTAATGGATGCTGTCAGAAACCGACATCTCCCTGATGACGTGTGCAGAGAACACTTGCCTGTTGTGTGTGTACAGTATGTGAACCCTGGCGGTCCCGTCGGAAATTAAAATCCTGTGTGGTCTTGTTTTTAGCTTCTGGTGAAATAGATAACATAATCACTCAAATCTGGCAATCTTTATATTAGCATTATTGTCAAGCAGTCGAATCTAGTATTTAGAAAAGTATTTATTATGACCCTTTTTTAAAAACTCATTACAATCATATTCTGATATTTTGAGTCGAAATAATATCCTAAACCAGAAATGAGAGTTTAAATGACACATAATATTAAGTTAATGTAATCACCAACATTTCTACAACAACAGAACTCATTCAAATAATGTTTAATTAAACCAATAATTTACAATTTTAACTTTCACCAATGTATTTATTAAGTTGTGGTAATATAGTATTTTTTGAGTGTACGATCTGTGCGTCAACTTCACATTGAATGCATATTTATTCATTTGTCTTCATTTGCTGAGCTAATGCAAATGACTGTGTCTAATGTGCATTTGTTGGATTTCTGTTGTCTAAATTATTGTTTGGCTTTTTGCTTGCGTTTGTAGAGCAGGGCCCCGGGTCCAGCTGGGGACAATGAACACAAGGGCCGGCATCACATCAGCAATGAAGTGCCAGCAGCTGCTCTCTCTTGCGGGTTGTTGGGTAGGTTTGTAAAGAGCACAACTAGAAATACAAGGCACACTTATTTATAGATTTTTTTTATTTCTAAAGCCTAAACATATATTATTATTTTATCAAATAAGTCAAATCTAATCCAGTAAGTCAACACAGTCATCTAGCAATATTTGAGGTGAGAATATGACCAAATTTTCAAAGTGTTATGTTGAATCTGACAGTATAAGATGATCATGTGCATGGATTTAAAAGAACTAAGATGTTATCTAGTGTAGAAACTGTAGAAACTTATTTCTTATAAATATTGACATAGGTTATAAAAAATCCTTGACATTGTGGTACTCGTTCATGCAAAAGTCACCACCACAGTGGTATTCTGGGTGGTTGTTAGAAGATGTCTTACTGGCTGCTAAAGCTTTTATCTGCCAAAGTAAAATCTTAAGTGTGATTGTTTAAAAAAATTAAAGCACACCATTCAGCACAATCTGAAGGATTTGATTGTTAAAGCTCAAATGATTCTGTATGTACACACAATATATGTATATATGTATATATATATATATATATATGTATATATATATATATATCTATATATATATATATATATATGTATATATAAA
>NW_015506319.1:392207-396620 GCF_001515645.1 Sinocyclocheilus grahami | reverse complement strand
TATATATATATATATATATACTGTATATATATATATATATACATACACAATACACTCACTGGCCACTTTATTAGGGACACCTTGCTAGTACCGGGTTGGACCCCCTTTTGCCTTCAGAACTGCCTTAATTCTTCATGGCATAGATTCAACAAGATGTTGGAAACATTCCTCAGAGATTTTGGTCCATATTGACATGATAGCATCACGCAGTTGCTGCAGATTTGTCGGCTGCACATCCATCTCCCGTTCCACCACATCCCAAAGGTGCTCTATTGGATTGAGATCTGGTGACTGTGGAGGCCATTTGAGTAAACTGAACTCATTGTCATGTTCAAGAAACCAGTCTGAGATGATTTGAGCTTTGTGACATGGTGCATTATCCTGCTGGAAGTAGCCATCAGAAGATGGGTACACTGTAGTCATAAAGGGATGGACATGGTCAGCAACAATACTCAGGTAGGCTGTGGTGTTTAAACGATGCTCAATTGGTACTAAGGGGCCCAAAGTGTGCCAAGAAATGATCCCCCACACCATTACACCACCACCACCAGCCTGAACCGTTGAGACAGCAGAAATCGAGACTCATCAGACCAGGCAACATTTTTCCAATCTTCTATTGTCCAATTTTGGTGAGCCTGTGCGAATTGTAGCCTCCATTTCCTGTTCTTAGCTGACAGGAGCGGCACCCGGTGTGGTCTTCTGCTGCTGTAGCCCATCTGCTTCAGGGTTTGACGTGTTGTGCATTCAGAGATGGCATTCTGCATACCTTGGTTGTAATGAGTGGTTATTTGAGTTACTGTTGCCTTTCTATCATCTCTAACCAGTCTGCCCATTCTCCTCTGACATCAACAAGGCATTTTCGTCCACACAACTAACGCTCACTGGATATTTTCTCTTTTTCGGACCATTCTCTGTAAACCCTAGAGATGGTTGTGCGTGAAAATCCCAGTAGATCAGCAGTTTTTGAAATACTCAGACCAGCCCGTCTGGCACCAACAATTTGGCTGATTAGCAATTTGTGTTACCAAGCAATTGAACACCTAATAAAGTATGTATGTGTAGCGAATCAGCTCATGGGGAAATATGAATAATTAATCATAACTAGTTATAATTAATTATAAATATTTAGATCCGCTGTAGATATTTACTTGACCTCTCAGGGTCAACTGTCGTAAATGGCTCTGGTCTAGCAAAGGTGTTGTGGTTGCCATGGTAACCAGTGGCCTGTGGTCATTCGCAGACATCCTGGCGCCCAGTCTATTGGGTGAGGGGTCTGTGACGACTTGTTAATCTAATGAATAACTGATTTGTTAAATCAAATGAAAAATTGTGTTTTTGATTGGTCCAGACGCTACAGTGAGATTTAGGTACATCTATGGTTAAGAGGAAGGTTAAAAGCAACTGAATGTAGTTTTGTGCAATATTACGATTTTGGAAAAGTAATTTGCGCATTTGTTGCTGCCATAAAGCAATCCGGCCTTTTCGCAGAATTTCATGCCTGCCTGCTAAACCTACACAGTACTCTCAGAACTGACGTTTGTCAGGGATTAAAACGGATATTAAAATATATTTCAGTAGAAATTGGACAAAGGAAATATACAGGTGCATCTCAATAAATTAGAATGTTGTGGAAAAGTTCATTTATTTCAGTAATTCAACTCAAATTGTGAAACTTGTGTATTAAATAAATTCAGTGCACACAGACTGAAGTAGTTTAAGTCTTTGGTTCTTTTAATTGTGATGATTTTGGCTCACATTTAACAAAAACCCACCAATTCACTATCTCAACAAATTAGAATACTTCATAAGACCAATAAAAAAAAAACATTTTTAGTGAATTGTTGGCCTTCTGGAAAGTATGTTAATTTACTGTACATGTACTCAATACTTGGTAGGGGCTCCTTTTGCTTTAATTACTGCCTCAATTCGACGTGGCATGGAGGTGATCAGTTTGTGGCACTGCTGAGGTGGTATGGAAGCCCAGGTTTCTTTGGCAGTGGCCTTCAGCTCATCTGCATTTTTTGGTCTCTTGTTTCTCATTTTCCTCTTGACAATACCCCATAGATTCTCTATGGGGTTCAGGTCTGGTGAATTTGCTGGCCAGTAAAGCACACCAACACCATGGTCATTTAAAAAACTTTTGGTGTTTTTGGCAGTGTGGGCAGGTGCCAAATCCTGCTGGAAAATGAAAGCAGCGTCACCATATTCTAATTTGTTGAGATAGTGAATTGGTGGGTTTTTGTTAAATGTGAGCCAAAATCATCACAATTAAAAGAAGCAAAGACTTCAGTCTGTGTGCATTGAATTTATTTAATACACGAGTTTCACAATTTGAGTTGAATTACTGAAATAAATGAACTTTTCCACGACATTCTAATTTATTGAGATGCACCTGTAGGACGGCATTTGTATAATATACAAAAACAAGTTGGTTTAGTTAGAGTTATGTAACAGAAAGGAAGATACAGTAATATCCCATCTAAGAATCGTTAATTCTGCCACAATCAAATCACTTCGGATGATAGGGAAACATGATTCTGATCAGTGGTATGAATGTGGACTCCCAGAAACTGTTCAGCATGTGCTGATCAATTGTATGGCATATGAAAGAGAAAGACAACAAGTAAAGGACAATCTATGAGCTGTTGGCATACACTCTCTAACTTTGCAGAATATACTAAACAGTTCTTACAAAGATTATAGAGCTCTTTTATTTTTTCATTTATTTATTTTATTTATTATTTATTTATTTTCCCCCTTCTCTCTTGATATCAATGCCCCACACTAGGGTTGTGTACCGAAACTCAGTGCAAATTTGGCACCGGTACCTATGTAACCGGTATGTACTAGAACCAAATCAGAACACAGATTTCGGTGCCACTTAAATGCCTGAGAGATCAATTGAAATATTTGTCCTGGTTCTCCGAAATGGACGTAAGCTTGGGCGTCGCTAGGCCATTTTTAGCGGGGCTATAGCGATTAGCTCCATAAACTGTACACAAATTTGTGATCGCCTCGGAGTCAGTCCACTTTAAATTTCATATTAAAACGGTGGCAGACTTTGTCTCCTCCCCATTTTCAGCGCGCTCTTCAATCCGCAGAGACCTCAGCGACGCAGCGCGAGCGGACTCAAACAGAAACAGAGGACACAACACACAAGGTGTGTGTTTATCGATAGATTGTTATAATATCTGTATCTGTGCAGTTCTTTGTCATAAATACAGTTTACAAAAGGTCACGAGGGAGCAATCGGTTTCCCATCTACTGTAAAGTTTTCGCTGACACCTCATCACACCACAGCTGTTTCCTCCAGCGAAAATCTAGCCCTTAACACATATGAACGCATACTTTATAAAACGGTCATGCTGCTATTTTCATTTGAAATTTTTATTTTTAATATAAAACATATTACAGTGCATGTGGCATACCATACAGTCATTCACAGAACTGATTAAAGAGTGACAGACAGCACTCAGACAATTCACTCATTTTAACTAAATATCAGAGTGATTGACAGATATAGGGTGAATTTGGGTAATCTGGGACACCTAAACTCCAGTGTGTTTATTTTCTGTTCTAACAAAATTTAGTCAACAGGACTTTTACTATAATTTTAGCATAGATGTCATGTGACTGAAATCTACAGCCCTGAAAGACAGCGGAGACCAGGACAACTAGATGAGCCCCAGATACAGATACCCTGTAAAAACCTTTTCTCAGACGACCACCGGGACAAGACCACAGGAACCAGATGAGTCCTCTGCACAATGTGACTTTGCTGCTGCCTGAAATTTAACTGATGGTTTTGTCTGGTGGGTTAAAAGCGCTATATA
Organism: Sinocyclocheilus grahami; assembly: GCF_001515645.1. NCBI lineage: Eukaryota > Metazoa > Chordata > Actinopteri > Cypriniformes > Cyprinidae > Sinocyclocheilus > Sinocyclocheilus grahami. The sequence goes on along the minus strand of NW_015506319.1, from coordinate 392,787 downwards.
AATAAAGGTGACTTGACTTGACTTGACATGACTTCATTGGGACGATTCCACAGAAAGGTGCGGGGCACTTGTCAATCAAGACGCTCCCCTGGGAATTGCATGACAAGGTCAGTGACATAGGATTCTGACTAGATTAATGTTAAGGACATAAATCTATCGTAAATAATACAATGTTCCTAATTGTTGTCAAATTATGTTTGTGATCTATTCAAGCAACAAAATATGTATTAAAGTGTTGAAAATGGGTTTTAGTTTTTTTCTTTCAAACATTTTGTTGTTGTCCCACATTATCAAATGTGATTGAGAATGTGGGACAGCATGCTTTGGGTAATCTGGGACAGTCTTCAAATGGAGGAAATATGTATTTAGGGACTTTATAAGTCTAATGACAAGGGATAATATATGCTATAATGAGAAATGGGTGTTAATGTCGACTACTGGAGGGTATAACACTAGCATAAGTTCACAGAAGCTAGCAGCTCGCTAAACCAGCTAGCTAGAGAGATGCTACAGAGATGGAATCTGGGAAACGTATTCCAGTAGCAAGCACAGGTATCAGGATGAAGTAAACTGTTAATTT
>NW_015506319.1:388352-391391 GCF_001515645.1 Sinocyclocheilus grahami | reverse complement strand
ACACACACACACACACACAGTGTTTGTTCCCAGAGTAGCCCCAATTTTAATAGAATGGGGAACGTGAATAACTGACTGAATAATCCATTAATCAAATTGTTGCTTGCTGTTGCTTAAATTTTAGTTGATTCTTTAAAATGTTAATACAATGTTAAACAATATTAATAGTTTTAAATGAATTCAAATGAATTAACACAGTAGATTGTTCTTCCTGTGTACAGAAAGAAATTATTTTTCCTGATATTTAAATATACATTTCCTTATTGAGATTTCTGTATTTGTCATTTTTTTCATAATGCTTTTTAAAAATTGGTGATATTGTGTTTGGCATGCATAAAGTATGGTGAATATAGGCTTTTTTAGGACTAATACATATGTCCCAGATTACAAAGTGACCTGTCCCAGATTATCAAATTCAGGCAGATTATATTTTTTTGGCACAAAAAATGTGATAGATGTGGCATGTCTCCTCTGGGTATAATATCAACATTCTTTCTTCTGGTGTGGTTAGAAAACATCTTTGGGATTTCAGAAAAGTCTAATGTGTTGATCTAATGTGTTAGATAGATATCGAAATAAATCGCAGAAGACAAAATTGCAAAAAATGTCCCAGATTACCCGAATTCACCCTACAGTAGAAACATTATGTGTGGTTTTGTATTAAATATTGTTTTGTATTAAATAATGACCCAGATTGTGAAATGCATTTATTAGCCTTAGAGTAAGGGAAGCACAGCTCTGGAAATGAGAGCATCGAGGAGCATGTAAGCTATGTATATTTATTTTAAATATTTTTTATGTTATTTAATGCTATCCATGTTTTGTTTTTTTTAAGTATCGGTTCAGGCACTGTTTAGGCACCGGTACCATGTTAAAAGTATCGATTTGGCACCGGTATCGTAAAAAACCCAATCGATACCCATCCCTACTCACACCCCATCCCAGTAGGTGGCGGAATATGCATCTAAAGCACGTTTGCCAACCACTATTAAACATCGAAGAAGAAGAGGACGATGACAACGACGACGACGACGTTTAGCTAGAGTGTGGGAAAGAAATGGAAGCCATTCATCTTAGAAGTCAGTGTGCCATCAGAAAGATTTTGAAACTGATATTTCGAGGGAAAACATGCATACATTTGCTTTAATGTTGAACGATATGTCAGGATGAGTTATGCGCCGAGTTCCACCAACCTAACCATAAGTATGAGCAATAGTAACTGAGATGCTTGCCTTAGCAAACAACTAAATACAAAAGTTTGTTTCATGTATGTTTGTTTTAACCTGTGTACATTTCTGCAAGCTTAATGTATCCACTGATTTATTAATTGGGGGCTATTCCAACATTTTCTGGCTGAGAGATGTTGTGTGTCCCCACATGGATAATAAAACCTGAAATCACCTATTGTGAGAACCAGCCAACTGTCCCCACTAGGAAAACTACTTAGTAAAAATACTAAATAATGGATTTTATAAAAATGCAGAAGTGGTTTAGTTTTGAGGTAGGGTTGGTAAAAGAAAGCATCATTAGATCAGAACAGATCTAGATTAGATGAGATATCTACTTACGAAATTGTCACTTGTTAAATGTTATTTTCTTTCTACAGCACACAAATGCTTTTCAGTTTAACCAAGGTTAAAGCTTTTTTTTTTAATTTCTAGAAGTTTAATTTACTGAAACACAAATAACCTTACTAAAAATAGATTATACAGGTGACTTAAACATTTTGGTTCATTCATTGTATTATATAAGCAAAACTTCACGAGTTACTGTCAGGCTGACTGAGCCTTGACTTTTTAATTAAATAACAACAGGGAAGCTAAGACAGCGTGTGTGAAATTATTTCAGTTATTCTGGATTTAGACACATTTATCTATTAAAGTATGACGCCATTACCACAAATGCATAAAGAGATTTTTATAACTATGTGGAAAGTATTATCTGTCCATTTGCAAGCAGCCACAAGTACTCAAACCTCAATCATTCACCTTCTCAATGCCCCTTCCTGTTTTCTATCTATTACACCCACCTTATTTTTGTGTATATTTGAAGGGTTCTCTTGAGGATTGCTGAGCGCAAATGTGCAAAGAAGCTGGTGTTAATTATTGAGGGACTAATCAAGCACACACACACACACACACACACAGAGAGAGAGTAAGCAGGAAATGAGGCATGGTGTGTTTCAGGGTCAAACTTCTACATGGAGAAACACTTCCACTATATCTCTCCCAGGGGCGGACTTGCTTGGGCCACCAAAAGCCAAGGGCCCCCTAAAATGCTTTTCATATAGGAGATGCGCATTAAGCGCTGACATGCGAACGTTTGCTCATTACGGTGTTTATTACCACGACAACCGTCTGAGTTGAACATGATTTTTGTGTATCCTGCTTGAAGGAGATGAAAATATTATGCATCTGAAGCTGTAATTAAATATTGAGAAATAGTGTGTATTATATGTTTGTAATTATTTTAAATGCCGCTTGCTCATTTATGAGAAGGAACCAAGTAGAGGACACATATGCAGTTACTTTTTTGGTTGATATAATCCTTAGGTGTGTAAATGTATAATTGCCTTTTCATAATTTTTTCAGTTGCATTTCAATTTGTAGTTAAAATAACTAAAAATAAATGTATTTTAAAGTTTAGAATTAGACAGCCTTTGCACACAGGCTTACGCTGGTAACTCATCAGTGGACTTTCCTTGTTAATATTGGCTATATTTTTTCACACTTTTCTCATTCTACTGTATATTTCTGACGTTCCAAATGTGCCTCGTACTGGCAGAGAATGAATGTTCATTTTCAATAATCCAGTCTGTAGTTTTTGTTCAGACCAATGTGAAAATCCACCCACATAACCCTGTTTTAAATTAATATAATAATGTATACTTCTGACTCACCCCTGGTTTAAACGCTCAATTGCGAGGTTTATCATTTTATAATTTATTTTGAAATCAGTTGTGGTCTACAACATAAAAGAAAGCCATTATAACATGTACATGAAAAATGTAGAAACATTGGACATAACTATATAACTATG
>NW_015506319.1:383334-385032 GCF_001515645.1 Sinocyclocheilus grahami | reverse complement strand
CACACACACACACACACACACAGAGAGAGAGTCAGCAGGAAATGAGGCATGGTGTGTTTCAGGGTCAAACTTCTACATGGAGAAACACTTCCACTATATCTCTCCCAGGGGCGGACTTGCTTGGGCCACCAAAAGCCAAGGGCCCCCTAAAATGCTTTTCATATAGGAGATGCGCATTAAGCGCTGACATGCGAACGTTTGCTCATTACGGTGTTTATTACCACGACAACCGTCTGAGTTGAACATGATTTTTGTGTATCCTGCTTGAAGGAGATGAAAATATTATGCATCTGAAGCTGTAATTAAATATTGAGAAATAGTGTGTATTATATGTTTGTAATTATTTTAAATGCCGCTTGCTCATTTATGAGAAGGAACCAAGTAGAGGACACATATGCAGTTACTTTTTTGGTTGATATAATCCTTAGGTGTGTAAATGTATAATTGCCTTTTCATAATTTTTTCAGTTGCATTTCAATTTGTAGTTAAAATAACTAAAAATAAATGTATTTTAAAGTTTAGAATTAGACAGCCTTTGCACACAGGCTTACGCTGGTAACTCATCAGTGGACTTTCCTTGTTAATATTGGCTATATTTTTTCACACTTTTCTCATTCTACTGTATATTTCTGACGTTCCAAATGTGCCTCGTACTGGCAGAGAATGAATGTTCATTTTCAATAATCCAGTCTGTAGTTTTTGTTCAGACCAATGTGAAAATCCACCCACATAACCCTGTTTTAAATTAATATAATAATGTATACTTCTGACTCACCCCTGGTTTAAACGCTCAATTGCGAGGTTTATCATTTTATAATTTATTTTGTTTTTGTGAAAACCTGTATCTCAACTGTAAATCAGTTGCTATTTCATGGTCTACAACATAAAAGAAAGCCATTATAACATGTACATGAAAAATGTAGAAACATTGGACATAACTATGGGGTAGTGATGGGAAGTTCGGATCATTTTACAGACTCGGACCTTTGAGTCTCGTTCAGCAAAATGAACGAATCTTTTTTCGAGTCATTTCGTTCATTTTAGCAAAATACAATTAAAATGTTACGTGTTACTTCCCTAACACGTCTACTAACGCAAACGTTGATCACACTACAAACAATACAAAACTGCAATAAGAAACAGAAAAGATTAATTCATTGTTTACCTGGGTCTTCAGTCTATGATTAGCTCGCCGCACCTGTTATCTGACAAGTCGAATCGTTCGTTCATCACGTGACAGCCCCATAAACTTAACCAATGCAGTCTGAGCCAGAAAGAGAATTGATTAGTTCAACTCGAGTCTTCGGGTTTTTCGAGTCACTCGTTCATCACGTGACAGCCCCATACGCTTTAACCAATGCAGTCTGAGCCGGAAAGAGAAATCAATTTTACTGTCCACTGTATCCAGAATTTTAGGGTATAATATGTAAAAGTTTACTTTATTTTGCTATCCTCACTTACATAAATGAACTATAGTATCCTGCACTATAAAAATATAATTATATATTTTTATATATTATATATAAATTTTATATATTAATATAAAAATATAAAAAATTATATCTGGTGATATATAATTTTTGGTTTGACTGTACATAGTTTGCAATATAATAGTATTGTTTTCATCAATAAGGGCAAGTACTTGTGTTAATGATAATTACTAGGCAAATTACCTACTATAGATTGCCTGCTGTAAAT
>NW_015506319.1:381543-382906 GCF_001515645.1 Sinocyclocheilus grahami | reverse complement strand
TTGAACAATGTCTAGAAACTTGGTATTACAAGCACTTCCTGTATCAGTTCACCTCTTTAAGAAGAATCGTTAAATGTATCCCCCAATTGTAAGTCGCTTTGGATAAAAGCATCTGCAAAATGACTAAATGTAAATGTAAATGCAAAGGATTTTTGGAAAGAAATATCTTGGCTTGTTTTCTCAGCTTACAACAAACTTTTTAGTTTTGAGGTAATTAATGCACTATTTTTAATTTGGGAATCAGGATCAAAGGAGCTGGATGATATCTTAAAACTGTTAACTCTTTTTGGCCTATTTCATCTTCACAAATGTAAAGTTACTGATTGTATGCCCAATTTTAGGATTTTTTGTATTGTATTTAGGATTTTTTGTATCTCTCTGCTCATCACTTAATAAGAAAGCTGCTAAAACTACTGTATTGATGGAAAACAAACAACTTTGATGTAAGGGTTACCTCCTGTGTATTCTTTGAAGTTGACATTTTATGTGTAATATTCCATTTAAGTTATTTAAAAAAAAAAATTATTTATGATTTATTTATTTAAAAAAAAGATGTTTCACTTTTTATTTATTTGTTTTTGTTCTGTTTATATTTCATTTTTATTATTCTTTATGTATTTATTGTTTTGTATTCTGGGTGTGTGTATTTTATGACTGTATCCCCTGTGAATGTTATATCTTCAAAAAATCAAAAAATATCTTCTCTTTCCGGCTCAGACTGCATTGGTTAAAGCGTATGGGGCTGTCATGTGATGAACGAGTGACTCGAAAAACCCGAAAACTCGAGTTGAACTAATCAATTCTCTTTCCGGCTCAAACTGCATTGGTTAAAGCGTATGGGGCTGTCATGTGATGAACGAGTGACTCGAAAAACCCGAAAACTCGAGTTGAACTAATCAATTCTCTTTCCGGCTCAAACTGCATTGGTTAAAGCGTATGGGGCTGTCATGTGATGAACGAGTGACTCGAAAAACCCGAAAACTCGAGTTGAACTAATCAATTCTCTTTCCGGCTCAAACTGCATTGGTTAAAGCGTATGGGGCTGTCATGTGATGAACGAGTGACTCGAAAAACCCGAAAACTCGAGTTGAACTAATCAATTCTCTTTCCGGCTCAAACTGCATTGGTTAAAGCGTATGTATGTAGGTATTTTTGGTGCAAAACAACTGAGTGACCGTGACAGCGGAATTTGTAGTTGTAGAGAATAGCCACTATGGAACGATATTCCGGACAATTTTCAAATAGAATAGCAAATTGTATTTTCAATTGCGTTTTCAATATGTGGACGCATAAATTCTGACATAATCCAAATGCAATAGCAAATCCTGCATTAGCGTTTGCATTTTCGCTTTCGCGTACGCAC
>NW_015506319.1:380893-381533 GCF_001515645.1 Sinocyclocheilus grahami | reverse complement strand
CTGAAAGGCAGAAGTAACATGGTTTTTATATGAATGGAAAATAAGATATGAATGATAGACTATAGAACAAGTAAATAGTAATTCCAAGCTGATTTCTTAATTTGTATCAATTTAAAAAGGCTTTATGCAAAATCACTCATGATCAATTGTAACTCAACAATCATGACCTCAACACTGTGTACAGTGTTACAAACTATCAGCTGATCATTTTAAGTAAAGGAAGAAATGTATCCTTATACAACATAAGGCACAAGAAAAGAAAGACCCAAATGTGAGAACACAACTAACAATAATGGTATAAATAAAAATGCAAACAGTTATCTTATTTATTCATGCCCCAGTGCATGCTAAGACTCCTACAAAGAAACAGAATTAACAGTTGCAAAACAGACTACTAGACTCTAAGACCTAAATAAAAACAAAATACTTTTTTAGACTTTTTATTTAAATAATTTTTTTAATGATTTTTTAAATTGTATGCCTTATAATTGATAGTGCAGCGGGTGAAGACATGAGTGAGCACCTGCATGTTAGAGTGAGTTTCGCCATACACATATATAGCCGGTCTGTAAAACATTATTTTACAGAGTTAATGTTTTTTTAAGTATAGGTCTATTTGCACTCAAAACTGCATTAATCC
>NW_015506319.1:378434-379118 GCF_001515645.1 Sinocyclocheilus grahami | reverse complement strand
ATTTACATGAATTCACAATAAATCTGTTAAATTCTTCATGCATGTCTCTCTATTTTACAGAACAATGGTGCTAGCTGCATAAATGGCTTAAGAGATTAATATCTGGATTTCATATTACTACATCCTAATTCAACACAAAAGCTTTCAGTGCAGCTAAAACCCATGACGATAATCTACCCAAAGGTATTAATATAATTTTCTTAGCGGATATAATCTTATTGGCAGATGAAATCTGTTTTTCGGCATATTTGTGTATATCTATCCTTGACTCATGAACATGAGTCATTTTGCAATAATATTGATCTAGAATATAGAACTCCAAAATACAGAATTTTGTTTTTGGTATCCAATCTTTAAAAAAACAAATGCTGGGTGACTCATATTCTTAATAAGACTTTTAAATTATATTACAAAGATGTTTAGTTAGATGTTGACGTTTGATCAGATCTACTATGATAGTATGATGGCAAATGAAAGCATTTTCCGAATGACACATAATTATAGGCTACTATTGTGGCAATTATTAATGGCTGTTACGATTTATTGTTATTTAAAGGGCAATCAATCATGAAACCTCTCATGTGTGTCATTTTAGGCCTACCGGATGTCCTGTCTTCGCTGAACTAATTTACTTTTACGTTTTACTTTTAGTCATTTAGCAGACGCTTTTATCCAAAGCGACTT
>NW_015506319.1:376494-377276 GCF_001515645.1 Sinocyclocheilus grahami | reverse complement strand
GAATATGGTGCAAAACACATTCACACACCTGCATCAAAAAATGTGTCACGGACAAATTTTGTACATCTGCAAATCAGTTTGTGAATTCTTGCAATGAGATTTGCACGCTTGTAGAATGTTTTCTTACATATTTATTTTTTTCTTGGATGCTTTTTCTAGCACAAACACAAGTGCATAACTACAACAGCGTGAATCTGCTGCTACGAGTCTCAAACACTGTTTTTCGCTTGCAAATGACAAGTTTCACGCTCTCTCCCTTATGCACCGCCTATCTGTGTGAAAAATGGTGCAAAAGTGATTTGTGCATCTGTAGAGGCAACGGCGGGCACTGTTCAGAGAGCAGAGAATTTCAGCCAATCAGAAGAGCTCATTTGGGCACCTGAAACACGCCCCCTAGTTTTAGCCACAACCCCAAAAAATCGCGAGCTGCAAGCATCTTGACAGCGACAAGTATCAAAAAAGGTACGTGGGTATTTTTTCTTTCTGAAATCATTTGTTTATAGCTTAAATATAGCTACGTTGGTAAACAGTGTTTCTTAGTTAGGTTAGCAAATCTTATTTCACGAAAGGTAAGCTAACGTTAGCCTACCTGCACTGTTAAGTTTGCTATTCAGTCGTCTCGTATTAAATACCTTATAGAAGACCAGGGTGCATCTTCACAGTTGAGTAAGTTAAAACCAAGGGTACCATGTTTTTTTTCTTTGGTGAATTGGTGAATAGATTGGGATAGCCTACTATAGTAAACTAAAGGTAATTTACAGCAGGCAATCTATAGTAGGTAA
>NW_015506319.1:335674-374010 GCF_001515645.1 Sinocyclocheilus grahami | reverse complement strand
TGGACCCCTTCCAGTTTGCATATTGGTCCAAACGCTCGACCGATGACGCCATCGCCACTACCCTCCACTCAGCACTCACCTACCTGGACAAAAAAGACTCATACGTCAGAATGCTGTTCATAGACTTCAGTTCAGCATTCAACACAATCATCCCTCAACAGCTCATTCACAAACTGGTCCAGTTGGGGCTCAACACTTCGCTGTGCAACTGGCTGTTGGACTTCCTGACTGGAAGACCTCAGGCAGTTCGGGTCGGCAGCAACACATCCAGCACCATCACACTGAACACTGGGGCCCCCCGCAAGGATGTGTGCTGAGCCCCCTCCTCTTCACTCTGCTGACCCACGACTGCACACCGTCACACAACTCCAACCTCCTTATTAAGTTTGCGGATGACACGACTGTAGTGGGTCTCATTAGCAACAGAGATGAGACAAACTACAGGAGCAAGGTGAGCCGCCTGGCCGGGTGTTGCAGTGACAACAATCTCTCTCTGAATGTGGAGAAGACGAAGGAGATTGTTTGTTGACTTCAGGAGAGTGCGCACTCAGCATGCCCTCTCTGACCGTCAATGGTGTGACTGTGGAGAGGGTGAGCAGCACCAAGTTCCTGGGTGTGCACATCACAGAGGATCTCTCCTGGACTGACAACACCGCAGCACTGGCCAAGAAAGCACAGCAGCGTCTCTACTTCCTCCGCAAACTGAGAAGAGCCAGAGCCCCGGCCCCCATCATGTGCACCTTCTACAGAGGCACCATCGAGAGCATCCTGACCAGCTGCATCACTGTGTGGTATGGCGCCTGCAACGCGTCCTGCCGCAAGACTCTTCAACGCATAGTGAGAGCAGCTGAGAAGATCGTTGGTGCCTCTCTCCCCTCCCTTCAGGACATCTACAACACCCGTCTCACCCGCAAAGCCCTCTGCATTGCAGGTGATCCCACCCACCCGACACACAGCTTCTTCAGTCTGCTGCCATCAGGGAGGAGACTGCGGAGTCTCCAGGCCAGGACCAGCAGACTGAAGGACAGCTTCATCCATCAGGCTGTCAGGAAGCTGAACTCCCTCCCGACCTTGCCCCCCCTCCCCTCTTTTGCCCCACGCACCACTGAACTCTGACCCTCTAACGGACTCTCCCACTCCCCCCTCCCAAATACACACACACACACACTGTCACTTTAATCAGTCTGAATAAGCTTTTTTGCATTACAAATCATTTTCTGCACTACAATCACTATTTTTGCACTGTTGTTTTACTTTACTGGTTTGCACTCTATCTGCCATATGCCTTGTGCTTTATATATATATATTTACATTTTACCTTATTTGTATATTTGTATAGTTGTATTTTGTATTTAATCTGTATTTATGTTATCTGTATGCACCCAAGGGTCTGAGAGTAACGCAATTTCAATTCTCTGTGTCTATGTCCTGTACATGTGGAAGAATTGACAATAAAGCAGACTTGAACTTGAACTTGAACTACTTGACTAATTCCAGTACAGAACCTATATGATGTTGCACATGCGCGACTGAACGAATCACTCCCCGAGACGACTCGTTCCTCCCGAGTCACATTAAGGATTCGTTCAAAATGAACGAATCGTTCAAGAACGACCCAACACTAGTCACAGTCAGTGTTGCCAGATTGGGCGGGTTTTTAGCGTGATAAGTTCTAATGTATTTAATTTTGAATGTAGTAGGCTATGCCTGTATATTGAAGTAGGTTAATCACAATGCCTAAATTTAAATTAAAGAGTGGGAGAGTGACTCGGCTCTCAAAACGTGAATTATTGTGGAGTGAGATGACATGAAGGCTCTATCACTGCAACTCTGAAATCAGAGCACATTTGAATGAATTAATCAAAACTGAAACTAAATATGTCGGTTTATACGATCCTGTCTTTTATCTTTTAAACGGTCCAGATTTATAAATCGTTGAAAACTGCTAGACTTGACTGTGCAAAGTTCTGTATTCTACGAAATGAGCTTAACAAGAGGCTTCCTCTAGTTCTGTGTAAAATTATAGAGCGACACGAAGATAAGCGCATTATTTATTTTTTAATTGTCTGATTATAATTCAGTATGTAGCCTATCAATGAATGACACAGGTTTGACTGTGTGCATGAACGAGTGTGAAATACCTGCTAATTACGTTGCTTTTTCCTATCACTTATATTGGGCACTTTTTGCATTTAAATTGGATTATCCCTTACGAAAATTAACCATGGTTTTACTATAGTAAAACTGTAGTTAACCATGACTGTAGTAACCATGGTTTTTTTGGTGCGAACCATGGTTTTACTATGGTTGTATTACCATAGTTTAACCATGGTTTTACTAAAGTACCTCAAATTACATTTAAGCCTAGTTATTCAACAAACATCTACAAAATAAATACAGAATGACAAGTTACTATTCTATGATACAGGCTTTATTACAGCAGTTACATCATCTGAAAGAAAATATGAACTGTTGCAGTTGTTCTTACATGACAAAATGATTCAGAACTATGAACTACAACTTTATTTTTAAAAAATGGTGATAAAGCACTGCAGTGGTAGAGATGGTTTTCTGCTAATTTACAAAATAAAAATGGCAAATTGTTTCACTGTAATAATGCATTATCTCTATAGAAATGAATTGCATGTTGAACAAATAAACATGACTTAGTGCACATGCACAGCATTATATCGCCTTCCTCCTTTACAATATTTTTACTTACATAGGGCTGCAACTAACAATTTTTTGATAATCAATTTATCTGTAGATTATTTTTTTTTATTAATTGGATGACAAAAAAATATACATTATTTTAAACAATGTCATTTCACATCCTGCCTATGAAAACAAATATAATGAATGTATCTATGTAGGCTCTGTTGTACATTATAAGCATTAAAGTGTTAAAATACAAACATTACAATCTAAACCTAAAAACAACAGATTGCTTGCTGTTTTAAAAGTGAATTTAAAACAATTTAAACAAAAACACAAAATGTTAAAGGGGTCATATGATGCGATTTCAATTTTTCTTTCTCTTGGGAGTGTTACAAGCTCTTGGTGCATAAAGAAGATCTGTAAAGTTGCAAAGACTAAAGTCTCAAATCCAAAGAGATATTCTTTATAAAAGAGTTAGCCACACCTACCTAAAACGGCTTGTTCTAACACGCCCCCACATATCTACATCACTATGTGGGAAGATTTGCATAACGCCGCCCAAATGTTCACGCAAAGAAAGAAGGCGTAACTTTTATTCTCGCTGTAGTATTGTTGCCGCTGCCGCCATGTCCTGAAGACGCTGTGTGCTTCGTTGTGAAAGCGAAACTACTTTGTTTGGTCTTCCAAAAGAGGACGATATCCGCTTCTTCATGCCTGGAGCTGATCCGTGCTGGTCGCTGAGGGAATACATCAACTTAGTGCTGTGGATCGCCGGATCGGCTTTTACCGTGTACGAAGCCCGGGGTTGTCACATGTGCTTGCCGCTCCTTCGTTGGATCCGCCGGCTGCCGCTAGGCCGCTGTGTTTTTCGTTGTGAAAGCGAAACTACTTTGAACCGCATAACCTTAAACCGCATAAACACATTGCATTACACCAAATACACATAATAATGTTATTTTTTGCAACGTCATATGACCCCTTTAAAAAAAAGGTGCCAGGAAGAACCAAAAAGGGGGTTTCGCCTCGATGCCATAGAGGAACCTTTTTTGGCAGGTTAATGTCAATACCCCCATCATCCACTACTATGCCCTTTTTCGTCCCATGGAAACTGCCACTGGTGGTTGAAAGATTTCCCGCTTTCACAGTCCTTCTGATGAATGGTTGAGGCTGGGTACATAGGATCCTGTTAAAAAAAAAAAACACTTTCATTAGTTTCTTAATTTTAATAGGTTTAGCACAGGTATAATGAGGCAAAATGACAAACAACGATAATGGAAAGGTCAAAGCAAGTCAAAGTATTTTGGAAGTTCATCCATCCATCTATTCACTCTCCAAACCACTTATCCTCTTCTAGGGTTGCGGGGGCTGAAGCCTATCCCAGGATCTTGGGCCACAAATCCATCCATTTAATGGTATTTAAGCAAAATAGCAACAATGTTATACAGTACCTGTCAAAATTTTGGAAACATTACAAGTGTTTTTGGAAAAAAAATCTCTTCCGCTCACTAACACCATGTCTACACCGGACGCGAGCGGCGCGGCAAAATACTATAGAACTCATTATAATAAGTGATGCTGTCTACACTGGACAACTGTCACATCCGGTGTAGACACGGTGTAAGTCTGCATTTATTTTTATCAAGAATACAGAGAAAATAGTAATATTGAAAAACATTATTACACATTAAAAGAACTGTTGTCTATTTTAATGTATTGTAAATTGTAATTTATTCCTGTGAAACTATTTGAATAATATTTACAATTTAGTAAATATAATTTTTTTTCCAACAATATAAATGTCTTCACTGTTACTTCTGGTCAATTTAATGCACCCTTGATTAATAAAAGTATTAATTTCTCTCTTTTTTACCACAGATGTATTCTTTCTTTTCTTACCACAAATGTTTGAATGGTATTGTTTCGATAAAAATGTTAAGCAGCAAAAACTGTTTTCAACAAAGGTAGTAATCAGAAATGTTTCTTGAGCAGCAAATCAGCATATTGGAATGATTTCAGAAGGATCATGTGACACTGAAGACTGGAGTAATGATGCTGAAAATTCAGCTTTGATCACAGGAATAAATTACATTTTAAAATATATTCACATAGAAAAGAGGTATTTTAAATTATAATAATATTTTACAATATTTCAGTTTTTACTGTATTTTTAATCAAATAAATGCAGTAGTGGTGAGCAGAAAACGTACATAAAAAACACGTTCAAAAAACATAAAATAAATCATATTAACCTCTAACTTTTGAACAGTAGAGTATGTTTGAGCTTTTACTACTCATATGGTTCATAGCGCCTTAGAGATGTTGTCCGACAGAAGGTCCGCTACAACTCTGCTGCACAGCCATCAGTATAGACACACACACACACACACACACACACACACAAACGATTTCTTAAAATAAAATAATTAATGTTCATGCATTTAGGTTTGTGTCACTCAGGTTTGAATGTCCAAACCTTCCTATAATAAACTGTAATATAACAGATGAATGATGATATAAGAAAATATGTTGTGAAAAAAATGCATATGAATGTATTTAATTTCTTCTATGCTCACCTGTGTTTCCTGCATTTCTGTCAGCAGCTCCCTTCACAAATTTTGAAATCTTGGAGCTTCTCTTCTTTTGTAGAAAGATTATATTATCACTCCTGAAACCACAGAACAATTGTGTATCACTATTTGTTTACCATGAAAGATCAAAACACGTTTGAACTAATGTTAGCTTTGTTTAATTCGTGCTCTGTGAAAGTGACGTCACCGATTACCAGTATACAGCACATATTTTAGGCTAAATAAGTTTAACAACTTCCAATAAACCATTGAAAACAAAACCTTTACAAAACTCTCAAAACCTCTCATCTACACATAAAGATGTGATTAAAAGCCCAAACTTTCATAAACAAGAGCTCAAGCTTCAGAGTTAGCCTAACATACCTCGTCTGAAAACAGTTGAGATGCTAGCTGACTTTTTCAACGACTGTTGAAACATTTATGTCAAGTAAATATTCAACAGAAACATGTCAGTTACATGTAAGAAAGTGTCTGAAACAGATGTATGTGATATTTGTGTGATAAACTCACCTGAAAGCAGAAAACAGCAGCGAGAAATTAAGATTTACGTTTTGTCAGTTACAGTGTTGCCACCGTTTCCATGGCAACTCCCTCCGCTCCAGCGGTTGAATGCGACTCCAGCGCACGCCCATTAAAACACGTCACAGTCATGCAGCATTCACATAAACAAACCTCTTAAAATCACATAAAATCTTTATTAAATCGCGCATTTGAAACTCATTTTGTAGTTCTACGACCAATTCATAGGTGCAAAATGTATGAGAGTGAGACAAAATGGCATTTTTATATTTTAAGATTTTGTATCACTCAGCTTTTTATTTAATTTTGAAACACGATTGAAGTATTTTTTATACTAAATTTTGCTTTTGTTAAATAACTAGCCTAATTTATTTATTTATTTATTTGAGTCATGCAAAACAGCATTAAAATAGATATAATCGATATAAAGGACTGATCTACTGGTCTTTTTTTAATTAGCCTAATAAATCACAACACTATTTATGCAACTCAAATTTAATACTTTATATTGCACTATAACTGAACCCAACTAATAGAAAATGAGTCTGGAATGAGTTCTGGACCAGGCAGGACAATTTAGCTCACTTGATCTCACTTTCCAGAAAAAAAATATTTACAACATGTTGACTGTGAAGAACCATTAAATAGTCTAAAGAACCTTTCTGTGCTACAAAGAAACTTTTGTGCAATGGAAAGGTTCTTTGGATATTAAAGGTTCTTCATGGAACCATACACCCTGCCAAAGAACCATTTAAGAACCTTTTTTAAGAGTGCAGCCATGTAATAAGTGCAATAATGTCCATTCAGCTGGTGTTATCACAAATAACCCTAAAAGGGAAATCAGGACCTGAAGCTAAGCAAAAATAATGTACATTATATGACCAACAGAATGTATTATCCTGTATGCAATTTTCTGTATGGTGCTGTATGCAATTGTTTGACTGTACTAAAGCATAAAAATACCATAATATGTTTGCAGATATTTAGTAAACATGCTAAGTTGACATATGTTTCTCCACGATTCTGGATAATTAATAATCATAATTTTTAGATCACAATTCTCCCACAATTCTGAACAGACTACTAAACAAAATAACATAATCAGGGCTCCAGACTAACATGTGAGTGCAGTGGCGCTGGTGATTTTGTGATGGCGGTAACGGAGAGCCTTGAAACAATTGCTGTTCCTGTTTCATCACTCAAAACAAAATGTGTTTTCATTAAGATTACGGAAAAGCAGTATGTCATCCCAATTGTCAACATAATTGAAACGTACTGAAAATTTAGTTTAGCGCCTTTTCCTTTGTTCAGAGTGGTATTAACCCACTAGTGTTAGAAGACAATCAAAAGTGCATGTACAGTGCATGCATAATTATTATGCAAGTTGATATTCTGATCATATTTTTTTTCCAAGTACATTTTACAATTCCAAACCACATCAATGTTAATAACTACTATTAATTTTGTATTTAATTATTTATATGTTATATATAATTAAGAAATGCTGGAAATGAAAAACGTCTTATATTCAGGTGTGCATAATTATTAGTCAGGTTTTCTTTTACAGGTTAAATGGGATGGAAAAAAAATAGATTTAACTCAGGTTAAAAAGTCAAAAATTATTAAATGCTCATGAGAAGGATGCAATACTAGAAATTGCCAAATTAAGGCGTGACCATTAGACAGCAAAACGCTCATTATTTCAGCTGGGTCAGACAAAAACAGGCCAAGAAGAAAAGATGCATGTTAACTGCAAAAAAAATCAAGTAGATATAACTGCAGACCGGAGATCTCCAAAATGGGGCGTGAACTCCAAAAGTGGGCAGAACCTCCAAAATGGGGCGGGGTCTCCTCGCGCGAAAAGACTCTCACCATTGGCTCTGGCTCCAGCCAATTGTTATTGACTTACATTTCAAAATAAAATGTTATAAATTAAACATTTTTTCTAGTTCATCTAAAATAAAATATGCTATATAAGTAAATATTCTCCATGAGAGCAGAGCCCAAAGCTCATGGCCAGTGGTGTTCGGACAGGAGTTTGAACCTCTGCTTCATGATGTAAAGGGGAATCCCCCACGAGCTCTCCCGCGAGCCGTCCCAGCGCAGCGCAAGGGAAAGATTTCACTCTATCGCTTTGTTTAAGCAGCGGGGTTCGAAATTCGCAGGCAAGGAGTGGGTAGTGGGTAGTGACGCTGGGTGTAACTAAAAAGGTGCCATTGTCCGGTGAGGTCCGGTTGGGGAGTTACGGAACAATCTCATATCGCATAATCTTATTAACTGTTTATCTCCTGAACTGCATCTTTCTTTACCACGCTATTCAGCGCCAATCCCGCAGTGCAGTCAATTTCACTGGTTAAGGTTAGGGTCAGGTATGGGGTAGGTTTAGGCCGGGGTAAGCATTGTTTGTAGCATAGTGTAGGAAATCAACACTTTAATTGACACAACCAATAAAATCTTTAGAATCAGCTGTGGGGCAGAGTTTGCACTGAAGTGAATTGGGGGAAAATGTGCGCATGCGTGTCATGTACCTGTCTGCCAATGGGAGGAAGCCACGCCCTATTTTGGAGCTCCCACCCCATTTTGGAGTTCCCGCCCCCATTTGGAGATCTCCAGGCTGCAGTTATACCCTTCTCAAAAATAAAAAAAAAATAAAAAATCAGGAATTAAGAATTAGGCGTGAAACCATCAGGAACCCTTTAAGTCTGCAGCGCCACCATTTTTCAGAACGGCAACCTACTTCTGGAGACACCAGAAGTGCAAGGTGTCAGGTTCTTGACTTTGCTATAACATCCTGAAATATGACCCCCCACTTAATAAGAATCATAGGCTTTATAGATGGACAGATTGAGATTGACTCTTGAAGGACCAGCACGACATCCTCTCGATTTGAAATTAAAGTTTTTGGGTGTTAGTATCAATATGTTAGTCTAAAGGTTATCTATAAGGCAGTGTGCTCCAAAACATTGACGCAGTTCGGTTTTAGAAGATATAAGCATTCAAAGCGTGCACTTCGTCACTTACGCCAAAACGGCTCAACGATTTTTTTTTGACGTCACCTCGTATTTCAGCTTCTCATCAAATCTTCTGACCAATCAAATGCTCTCTAGAATCCAAAGCGCTACACTATAAATAGATGCTGAAGCTGCGGCTGAGATTGATCAGTTGCTCACAGTGTACGGCGAATGGCACGTAGTGCACAATGTAGGCGATAGGGAAGGATTCAAACAGTGTAAATATGCTTTCGACTGGGGCAAATGAGGTCTGGTTTCGCATTGTGTCACGCAAACTGCTTGTTAGTCGTTAATTCACTGTTCATTTTAAAACATGCATCTGATATTACTGCTGTATTTTCATAGGAGGTGGTCTTATCTGAAAAAGGATGCCTATTGCATGTTTACATTCATAGGTAAAACATGTCAAAGCAGAGTTTTATAATGTTATTTGTTGTAATAACTGACAACACATTTGCTAAATTTGATTATTGTTTCATTTTCAGAAATCATAAGATTAATTATGATTATTTTATTGAGCCCTAATTTTTAAGAGTAAGAAATAACTAAATCTGTAGTTAATACTGTAGAAAAACCATGGGTTATTTTGTAATGGTTCTACTGCAAATGCTGTGGTAAACCTTGTTTCATTTTGCAATTACTATGGTTTTCTACAAAAACCATAGATAAATCATGGTTACTGCAGTAAAACCACGGTTAATTTCGTAGTTACTATGGTTTTACTACAAAAACCATGGTTCATTTTATAGTTACTATGGTTTTACTACAAAAACCATGGTTCATTTTATAGTTACTATGGTTTTACTACAAAAACCATAGTTAAACCATGGTTTATTATGTAGCTACTATGGTTTTACTACAAAAACCATAGTTAAACCATGGTTTATTATGTAGCTACTATGGTTTTACTACAAAAACCATAGTTAAACCATGGTTTATTGCACAGGTGTGCCTTAGGCTGGCCACAATAAAAGGCCGACAAGATTTTTCAATCGCAGAGGCTGCGATTACACGAGGTGTGTTCGACTTGAAGGTCGATCGGTGTATGACATCAAAGTACAGCGAGAGAAAGCATAAGGAGATGTCCACGCTCTCTTAGCTCTCGCAGTACTTTAATGACACACCCATCGGTCTAAGCAGTGCTGCTTCAAGTCGAGCGCGGGCCATCATGTTTAATTATGGTTACTGTAGTAAAACCATGGCTTATTTTGTAGTTACTGTGGTTTTACTATAAAAACCATTGTTAAACCATCATGGTTCATTTTGTAGTTACTATGGTTTTACTACAAAACCATAGTTATACCATGGTTAATTTTCGTAAGGGATTCTGACTGCTGACATTGAAAATGATGCATGTGTTTTTTCGAGGGTATCAGTTAATTTCTTGATTGCCGTTTTGACAGTGCCTGCTTTTATTCATGTTCGGTAGCCTGATTTTTATTGCCCTGATTTGATCAGTTTACCTGGGAAATTTATCTAACGTTATATTTATATTATTTTGTTGTCATTATTTTGTTTTAAGGAGTTAAAAATGTCCCTTATCAACCTTGATTTACATATTCCATCACATTATTTTGACAGTTAAAGTTTTGGGTGTTTTTTTATGAGCTTTTGGGCTGGAAATCGTCCATCCAATCTGCCAACACTGGTCACAGTTCTGTTTCCTTATGGAAAGATGCTGCAGTTCTGTGATGTATGAGAAAGCCAATGCTATTCGCTGCATAGGGGCTGTTTTGGATAAAGAGCATAATTAAAAGAAAGCCACTCTGCTTTGGCTCAACGGCGATCTTGGTGTCCTCCTCATTCACTCCTCACATCAACACAACGCAGAGACATTTGGGGGAGTAAACCAACGGAAAGGGTTACAACTAATATATATATATATATATATATATATATATATATATATATATATATATATATATATATATCTTGCTCTCGGCTTCACTCACCATGTCTATACCGGAGCTACAGTTGTTGCTTCGTACCGCAACAGCTCTACACTGGACGCGACAAAGCGACCATTGCATATCATTTTAACTTTTTGTCAGTACGTCATAAATAGAACAAGGCATCAGTTTAATGTCGGGTTTTGTCGTGTTGCGTCACACCGCGCCATGCTGCATCCAGTGTAGACAGCGTCACTGATTATAATGGGTTCTACTGTATTTTGCCTCTCGCATCCGGTGTAGACATGGTGTTTAATGTCGTTGATGAGGAGGAAAGCCTGTGTGTGTCCTATGCCTTAGCGGACAGCATGAAACCCACAAAAAATAAATAAATAACAGAGAGAGAATACTAATAATAACAGTTATTTTCTCTATGCTGTTTTTCAATGTTTCAAGTGATGCAGGTGGGGTTTTTTCCCTGTAGGTTTTTTAAATTAAAAAAAGCATAATTTTTTAATAATGTTTAGTGAAATTATTTGGTAGTCTGAGCTGGAATGGGGATTCGGGAAAGGGGTGGGGGTGGGGTCAGACTTTTTTTATAGGTTTAAAGTGGGGCGCGACCAAAAAAGTTTGAGAACCACATGTTTACATATGTATATTAAAGGTGACTTTGAATTACCTAAAGTAGTGTGGTAAAGCAACAGATTTGTTTTTATATTTCTGCAATCTACTTTAGTTTGTTTGATTTGTTACTGACTTTCATATTAATGTTTACACCAGGCTTATTTGTCAGGGCTTTATGTTGTCATAATTATTGCATGCTTACAAGGTTGGAAGTTCTACAAATCAGTCAATATACTGTGATTTGTAATTGTTAAATAAAAATGTAATTCATATCAATTCATGCATCACCTAATTTCATCGCAACATATAGGCCTGGCCTACAGAAAATAACATTTATGTTTAATCTATCTAATATTGTGTTGGTCATACTATACAATGATTTATAGCTTGTCTTTGTTGAATAATACAGAACATAAAGAGCTTTAAAAAATAATTGCATATTAAATCGCAATCGCAATATTGGTAAAAAACAAACAAAAAAAATCGCAATTACATTATTTTCCAAAATCATTCAGCCCTAGTGTAAATGGTGAATATTCTCCACTTTAGATTGGGTACTGCAAAAACATGAACAAATGATTAAGTGATTTGTAAAGATGTGAAAATAGGGTGAATTCCGGTCATTTGGGACACTTGTTGCCATCAAAATGACTGCTCATAAAGGTACTAATGATTAGTAAATGTTTATAAACACATTTATAAACATTTACAATTTATGAATAGTTTCCACTTTAGATTGGGTACTGCAAAAACATTAAACAACTAATTCATAAATTATTTAAGATGTGCAAATAGTCGAAGTCTACACAACAAACAAAGACCAAAAATATGACCTTTACAGACTGATTATGAGATAATGAATATATTAACATTAATAGTTTGTGTAGTGTTTAAAATGACTAATTAAGCTATATTTTCACAGCATTTGTAAATGTAAAAATGAGCATTATCTAATATGTGAACTGAAGTTTAATGACATTTGCAAGCATTCAAAAGTACATTAACAAATAAGCTTGTAAATATTGTGTAATTTCTGTTAAAATCATTTGTAGATTTTTAAAATGCATTGAAAGTTTAATGACATTTGTAATCATTAACTAATGATCCATTAAGCATTATATAATATTTGTTAACAATTTATTAATGAAGCTTTAATCATTGGAAACTATCTGTCAAAATCATTTGAATATTTAAAAAAAAAAGCATGATCATATGAAATTAAATTTTAATGACTTTAGTAATCATTTCAATTTACATTAAATAATGATCTGTTAATCATTTGGTAATGTTTAATAAGTTCATTAGTTAACATTAACAAGCACATTATCTCATATTTCTAGATATGTGAATATATATTAAGTAATGATAAGTTAAACATTATATAATGTTTGTTAATGATTTATTAATAATGAAAGTTATTATAAAGTGTTACCAAATAATGCATATAATATATTAATGAAATAAAAGGCCACTTATCTGTAGGGATACTTGAGTACACTTTCACGATTTTAAAAAGTGCATTTTGTAATATTGTCAAATTAAAAGTTTTACTTTAAAGTACATTTTAAATCATCACATTTTAATATTTTGTGGAGCTTTAAAGGAGTATGCTTATTTTGATGTGTTAACTAACATACTAAAGCACATGTAAAGTACTTGATTATAATTTTAACGGCAATGTGTTATTTGATAATAAAAGCAGAAAAACTGCTCTGCTGTTTTCTACCAGGCATTTGATACCTTCCCACCAAACGTGTGACAAATTTATTTAAAGGAACTGCCTGCTGGCAAATCCTTTTTCTGAGCCATTTTAGACATTGGCCAGGTATGGACACGGCAAGAATTTTATTAGCCCTTAAACAGGGCCCATGATCATTGGAGAACCATATTCGAGAGTTTTTAGCCATCGCTCAATATTCTGATTTACCAGACTGTGTACTGATAGAGTTTTTCTGTGATGGCATGAATCAACCTCTTAGGTCTAAGCTTAGACGTGAGTGTCCACGTTCATCACTCGCTCAGTTTATGGATTATGCTTTGTTGACTGTTGGATCTTTGTTTACTGTGGGTGTCGCGGAGGAAGAACACAACACAGTGTCTGTGACTGAAATGGCGGCTGTACCAGAGCACACTCACAAAATGGCGGCGACAGCGGAGCCTGATCGAGTTCAGTCAAGTCACGGTTGATCATCATGAGTCAGGTCAAGTCACAGTTCATTATTATGAGTCTAGTCAAGTCACAACATATCTTCCATCATGAGTCTAGTCAAGTCACAGCTGATAGTAGTCACAGCTGATCTTCCTGAGTTCAGTCATGTCACAACTGATCTTTATGAGTCCAGTCAAGTCTCATCTGATCTGCCAGAGCCTCGTCACATCTCAGCATTTAATCCTGAGCCTCGTCACGTCTCAGCTGTTCGTCCAGAGTCACGTCACGCCTCAGTTATTCATCCAGAGTCACGTCACATCACAGCTGATCATCCAGAATCACGTCGCATCACAGCTGATCATCCAGAATCACGTCGCATCACAGCTGATCATCCAGAATCACGTCGCATCACAGCTGATCATCCAGAATCACGTCGCATCACAGCTGATCATCCAGAATCACGTCGCATCACAGCTGATCATCCAGAATCACGTCGCATCACAGCTGATCATCCAGAATCACGTCGCATCACAGCTGATCATCCAGAGTCATGTCACGTCCTGTCTGTTACATCCAGATTATCAAGGTCAGCCCTTAGGTATCCCAGGCTGGTATCCAGTGTGAGGGATGCACCGCTGGTGTCTGCATGCACAGCTGGTATCCCCAAACCCACTCACTCTAACCCTTCTGTTCATGAACTCATTCCCCTGTCTGCATCACTTCCCATATGGGGGGATTGCTTTATGGTGTATCTGAGCCGCATACTCCACCGCCGATTTGCTAGAGGTAGCGGCACCGGCTACAACATCTCCAGAGGTGGCGGCTTACGCTGCAGAACCTCCCGAGGTAGCGGTGCCCGCTGCAGTGCTCCCAGAGGCCATGGTGTTCGCTGCAGTCTCTTCAGAGGTGGTGGCGCATGCTGCAGAACCTCCCGAAACGGCGGTGACGCTTCAGCTCCTTGTGTGGTGGTGGCGCCCAGCAATGCACTTTCAGCCTGTCCTGTCACGGCCTATGAACAATGGTCCTGTCTCAACCCGGCCGCAGAGGCTGTCTGTGAACATGCGTCCAGCGGAGGCCGTTTATGAACTCACGTCCTGTCCTGTAACGGCTATGGAGGCCATCTATGAACTCTCTGCCTGTTCTGTTCCAGCCAAGGAGGTCGTCAGTGAACTCTTTGTCCATCCTGTCACGGCTATAAAGACCTTTTGCAAACTCCTTGCTTGTCCTGTCACGGCTAAGGAGGCCGTCTGTGAATCCTTGTCCTGCCCTGTCACGGCTATGGAGGCCGTCGGGGAATCCTCATCCTGTCCTGTCACAGCTATAGAGGCCGTTTGCGACCTCCCTGCTCGTCCTGTCACGGCTAAGGAGGCCGTCTGTGAATCCTTGTCCTGCCCTGTCACGGCTATGGAGGCCGTCGGGGAATCCTCATCCTGTCCTGTCACAGCTATAGAGGCCGTTTGCGACCTCCCTGCTCGTCCTGTCACGGCTAAGGAGGCCGTCTGTGAATCCTTGTCCTGCCCTGTCACGGCTATGGAGGCCATCTGTGAACCCTCTGCCCGTCTTGTCACGGCCATAGCGGCCGTTTGCGAACTCCCTGCTCATCCTGTCACAGCTATAGAGGCCGTTTGCGAACTCCCTGCTCATCCTGTCACGGCTATGGAGGCCGTCGGGGAATCCTCATCCTGTCCTGTCACGGCTATAGAGGCCGTTTGCGAACTCCCTGCTCATCCTGTCACGGCTATGGAGGCCGTCGGGGAATCCTCATCCTGTCCTGTCACGGCTATAGAGGCCGTTTGCGAACTCCCTGCTCATCCTGTCACGGCTATGGAGGCCGTCGGGGAATCCTCATCCTGTCCTGTCACGGCTATAGAGGCCGTTTGCGAACTCCCTGCTCATCCTGTCACGGCTATGGAGGCCGTCGGGGAATCCTCATCCTGTCCTGTCACGGCTATAGAGGCCGTTTGCGAACTCCCTGCTCATCCTGTCACGGCTATGGAGGCCGTCGGGGAATCCTCATCCTGTCCTGTCACGGCTATAGAGGCCGTTTGCGAACTCCCTGCTCATCCTGTCACGGCTATGGAGGCCGTCGGGGAATCCTCATCCTGTCCTGTCATGGCTATGGAGGACGTTTGTGAATTCTTTGCTTGCTTTGTTTCGGCCAGGGAGATCGTTTGTGAACTTTTCTCCTGTCCCGACCCAGCCAAGGAGGCTGCCTCTGAACACTCAGCCTTGTTTATCAACCCCAATGTTCTGTCTGTGTTGTCTGTCTCTGCTGTCTCATTGTTACAGTCTCCGCCATGGTCTTCTGCTCTGCCGTGGGGATCTTCGGTCCCGTCTGCTCTGCTGTGGTGGTCCTCAGCTCCACCTGTACTGCCGGCTCCACCCTGGCTCCCTGCTCCGCCGGCTCTGCCTCAGTCCCTGGTCTCTCCTATCCTTGGATCTGTCCCTCTGTCCCTCCCCCTGTTTCGCCTCCGCTTCACTGTCCACCTGGATCGTATAGTGTTTGGAGCGTCTGGAAGCCGCTCCTTGGGGGGGGGGCTCTGTCATGAATCCTGTCCATGGACTTCCGTTCAATCACCACCAGAGGTCACCCTTCCATTACAGTGACTCTCACACAACACAAACTGTTGCATGTCATCCCGGACTATATATCCCATCAGCCATTGCACTGATTGCACACAGCACTTATTGCACACAGCACTGATTGCACACAGCTGTCATCAATCACACATTCACTATAAATACACCCATTCAAACAACCATTCTCGTCCGAGTATTGTATGTGCTTATTGCCAGCAGTGATAGCTACTCTACAGAGCCCTCTTTAGCTTCCTAGCCCAGCCCAGCCTAGTCTTGCCTTTTCTGTTTTCTCGGTTTCTGATCTGTGCCTGTTTTCCTGGATTTATCCCTTTAGTCTCGCCCTTGTGATCCTGTTCGCCAATCATTGACCTATGCTAGCCCTAGGACTATTCTTGTGAAATTCTTCAAAATTTCACAAATCACGTTTTCAGGGGAGCCCATGTCTTATTAAGGGGAGCCGAGCTCCCCCTAGCTCCCCCGTAGTTCACACCCTGCCTTTCCTGACTCTCTCCTCATGGTGGAGGGGAGCTGTAAATTTAAGTGGGGAATTACCGCTAACTGTTGGAATAAATTAGTGTGCTTTTGCATCTGTAAACACAGTCTGACTACCTAATTACTGCATACTCCCAGAGAAAGAGAGAGGGGTTAGTCAAGCATAAGTGCATGCGTTTGTGTTGGTTCATGCATTACACATTTTTTGAATGTAGGTAGTCATGACTGAACAACATATTGCACTAAGAGACAGGTTTTAGTATGGTTGTGCACCTTTCAGAATTCATTTGAGAACGCCTTTTAAATCTCAAATTGAGCCTCCAATTTGAGATTATGTACACCCTGTGATGGACTGGTCATCTGTTCAGAGAGTTTCCTTGCTTTTCGGCCCAAGACGCTTGAATAAACCATAGTCAGGCTATCGATATATTTAATAATTGACAGGAATGAAGACAAGATTGTGAGGGATAAAAGTGCAGCATCTTCAATGGATCATACTGTTGTTTAACAACATGCCAATTATTCAGATGATGAAATATCTTCCCAAAACACTTTCAGCCAACAAAAACAAGAAGTTTTTGAAAAGTTTCAAAAGTTGTGTTTTGAAAATGACATGTAGGACCTTTATACACCAAAAAAATTAGCACATTTTCACAAATAATTTTTAAAAAGCACTGAATTAAATGTCAAACTTTGAAATACAAATCTAGCATATAGTAAATATTGTTTTCTTGTAAATAAAGATTATTTATTAGCATGATTTACAACTGAAAATTATTATTTTACAGTGAAATCATAAAGACTAAACTCTGTTTCTCAAAGCCTCATTTTCATCTGCGTAATATTCAATATGCCTTCCATCCTGAATAAGGTCTATAGGCTCCAGCTCTCCATCCGTAGTATAAGGAGAATAGAGAAAGAAGGAATAGATGGATGGATATATAAACTTACACATATATTCACATCTGTACAAAGGTCAGTTATATAAAAAGCTACTTCTTGTACTGCAGTTATATCTGATCAAATGCACATTATTATTCTTTAGATTGGGTTAAATCAAATAAATTTGGCTTGGTTGGAACAGCAGCTACGCTAATTATGTCCCTATTTGTTTCTCTGTTTCTGCAGGGATTGACATCCCGTGGTAACTAGGATTTACACAAGCTTCAGTCTGGATCCAGAACACCTGAGAAGAGATGATGCCAACCCCTCAGAGGACCTCAGATGATGCCAACCCTGAAACAACATACAGAACTACCACATTTTGCTATAAGTTTGATTGCATCATATACTAATTGCCGTAAACAGTGTTCATCGTCTGTTTGATTACGTCTTTAATTGATTTTTCCGTTCATTTCTGCCATATGTACATTAACTGACAGTCACCACTGATAAGCTACCACTAAATATTGTAAAAACGTAATTTGCTGTAAAGTTGCTTTGCAATGATTTGTATCATGAAAAGCGCTGTACAAATAGACTTGAATTGAATTGAATAAAAGAGTAAAGAAAAGGACAAAAGATCAGAATTTAAATCTTAGCAAGGATTCAAGGATTTGTCATGCACTGAAATTGCAGCAAATTAAACTATTCGGTCAGAAATAAATTTTCAATTTCAAACGCCATGGAGTGCTGAAAACATTTATCAAAACTTTGCTGTTTAATTATTGCATTTTGACAATATCAGCATCTGTTTCATGCACACAACGTCGATAATCTACAGTAGGTAAACGTGTTGATGCTAAGGCTATGTTGACAATATCAATTTCTTGATTTTAATCAATCTTCAGAAGCAGGTTTCAAAAGAACAATGGCACTTCATGGATTGGAGGTCTGGTTGTTAGATGGATCTCTTGATTGAGCATCTATGCAAAGAGCAAGTCGGTGACAGAGTAAGACTTACTGATTAGGGCACAGCTTGAGAAGCATCAGTTTGCGACTGTCATAGCTTTTACTCACTCTCCTCTCCACATACGGTGCTCATTAGCAAGTGTAAACAGGCCCAGAGCTACCATCTTCACTTGCTAACAAGACTCAGAACTCCACGTACACTCACAGATGTAGATGCCCAGGAAAAGTTGAGAAAACCCTTTTGAGGCCTCATCACTCAACTGGCAGGAAAAATACACAGCAGACATTTAGAGACTACACTGAAACGTGCCAAATAAAAAGTCAATTAGACATATGTATACAGTAAATAGTATGCAAGCAGTGTTACCGGTCTCAACTGCAGAAAATTAGAAACAACAAAATCTGGAGCTTTCTTTAAATGTTTCAACCTTGTTTTTTCTCTCTTTTGCAGGTAACAGGTACAGTAAATATAACACTATAACTCAACAGTTTAACATCAACAATTTATCTTTTCCTTTACAGCACCTTTTCCTGTGCTTTCTTGCATTCATTCACGCTATGTCTTTCTTTTCCCATTTAGAGTAATTGCATCCTGCTAAATGCTGATAAAAATAATGTCATAATTATAAAATTAATCTTTTGTAGTGTTATTACTTAATTTTGAATTCTGCATGATCTGCATGACCGCATAATCATGAACGATCATTGTTTACATTATTCATCATTGGTAAAAGTGCTAATATATATATTATTTGAAACAACTTAATAAATTCATTAAACATATTACCTTTGGTTGTGAGATAAACTGGAGGTTATCCTAAAATTAAGAAATCATTTAAGATTAAATTTATTCTGTGCTGTGCATCCTTTACCTGATCTGGTGATCATAAATGGTCAGCCTTTTAAAAATGCTTGCAAATCTCTCATTATTCTATATTAAATTTTGCCAACTTGTTTGCTTTCAATTAGCACAGGTTTTTATTTCTTTTTGGAAATTATTGGTAATAGGCCTCATTGATCTGAGCTTTTTAAGGTGTTCTTGTTACACGCTACATGTACTTACTATTATAATAACAATAAATTATGCATAATTACATACAAGTATCCCGAAGCCAAACCCTAACCATATAGAAAGTACTTATAGTTACTTAATATTACTCGGTACTTAAATGTATAACTTATGACACCTTAAAATAAAGTGTAATCAAAAAGTATTAGTTGTGTATAATTTGGCAATGTTCACACAAAAACTGAGGTACATTAGATCATTTGGGCCTACTATCTCAAACATAGCCTAAAACCTAAAAGATCATTCACTGATCAATCATGTGCATATTGCCAAGTTGGTTTATAATACTTAGAGAAAGCTATCCTTAGCATTCGCATTCATCCCGATGGCAGTTTCTCAGATTATTTTTTTTTTAGCCATGCATCATGTGAGCGGTAAATGCCATGTAATTAATCACTCTTGAGCTAGAGGAAATGATGTCATCACACTGCTGACTGGCTGGTGGCACCACAAGAACGCACACAGTCCCAAGCCTTTCACTAGCGAACCATGCGAATCAATCGGGTAAAGGTCACAAACAGCTCTGCATATAAACACCTTTACTTGTGTTCTACCGGCTTATTCAATTTGCATTTGTCTGACTGTGTAACAGGAAAATGTCACAAAACAAACAAACAAAACAGAAGTATGACGTTACAATCATGGCTACCAAGCAGCACCACTTCTGATGTGAGGAAGAGACTATTTTGTTGTAAAACTTTAAAAGAACAGTTCACCTAAAATGAACATTTTCCAAAATTGTACTCACCCTCAGGCCATCCTAGATAGTGGATGACTTTGTTTCTTCATCGTAATAAATTTGGAGAAATAAAGCATTACATCTCTTGCTCACCAATGGATCATCTGCAGTGAATGGGTGCCGTTAGACTGAGAATCCAAACAGCTGATAATCACATCACAAAGTCTCCATTATCAATTGTTTTGTGAAAAGAAAAGCTGCGTGTTTGTAATTGAGAAATTCATCAAGGCAATTTTCCAGTGGAAAAAGTCTCATCAGACATAGGAGAGAAATACACACAGACAAATTAAATGTTTTACAAATGAAAACAGTCCTAAACAAATATGTTGTGTCACACCCTGTCACATTATGGACCTTGTTTCTGTGTTTTCCTGTCTTCTTTTCTGGTTTAGTTCATGTGTGCCTATATTTGGTTTTGCTCCTGGTCTCGGTTAGTCTTTATTAATTAACCTCCATCACCTGTGTCTAGTTAATTTTCCTAATTTGTCTATCCTAATTTAATTTGCTCCTTCACAGACACTCTTTGTCCGGTCACTGTTTACTTAGATGTGTGTTTCCCTGCCATTTGGATTATTTCTTGTGTGGATTATTGTGATTAAACTTCGTGTTGGAATTTATTTATCTTCATCGAGTCTTTTTCCGCCTACTGCACCATGGCTGAGGGTGAGCTGAGCTCAGTGGACTGTGTATTACCTGCCCTTCCCTTGTCATCTTCTGCCTGTCCTGAACCTTCTATCTGCCCTGAACCGTCTGTCTGCCCTAAACTTTCTGCCTGTCCTGAAGTGACCACGGAGATCGTTCCTCTATCGCTGGCTCTCCCAGTGCTGGGAGTGCCTTATGGTGTGTATGGGCAGCACACACTGTTTCAAATCCCCCTGATCATCCTGAACTCCCACACACCTTACCTCTCCTGCCTCCTCCTGTCATCCCTGTTTCCTCAGCTCCACCACCGCTGCTTCCTGCCAGCCCCTCAGCTCACCCTCAGCCCACCATCTGTGTGGTGCGAACGCAGCAGATCTGCCAGTCTCCATCGGCGTCGTGGCTGGAGGATCTCTTGTCTCCGTTTCCAGCCTCTGAGTCTTGGACTCCGCCTCGGCCCGTCGATCCAGCGGCTCCACCATGGCTCCTAACTCCCTCCTCTCTGCTGTGTCCCGTCAGTCCAGCAGCTCCACCAGGCTCCCTTGTCCCTCTGGCTCCGCCCTGGTCAGTTGTCGACCATCCGCCGCCTCGGGACTCCACTCCTCCGGCTGTGCCTCGTCCCTCCATCCCTCCGGCTCTGTCAGGCTCCTCCTTCCCTCCGGCTGGTTCTCTGTTGCTCCGCCTTGGCCCTCCGGATCCTCCCCTTCGACCTGGCTCATCGGCTCTCCGTCTCCGCCTCCACCAGCTCTACCACAGTCGGTTGGCCTCCTGCAGTCGTCAGCCCTTCCTCCACCATGGCTTCTCTCTCCGTCGGCTCCACTGTGGGCCGCCATCATGGCTGTGGCCCTGGTCCCGCCTGGCTCCTCCTGTTCCCTCCTGTCTTCTCCCTGGCTCCTCCCTCCATCTGATCTGCCCTGGCTCCTCCTGTTTCCGCCATGGCTCTTCCCTCCATCGTCTCCTCCCTGGACTCTGTCTGTCGTCCTCCTCCCAGGAGTCCGTCCTCCGTCCGAACCTCCACCTGTTTTGTCCACCTGCCTTCCTACCAGCCCTTCTCCTAAGTCCCCCTCCGTCCCACCTTTTGTTATTCCTGTGGTGCGACCCCTTCCTTCTGGGAGGGGGCGAACTGTCACACCCTGTCACATTATGGACCTTGTTTCTGTGTTTTCCTGTCTTCTGTTCTGGTATAGTTCTTGTGTACCCATATTTGGTTATGTTCCTGGTCTCATTTAGTCTTTATTAGTTAACCTCCATCACCTGTGTCTAGTTAATTATCCTAATTTGTCTATGTATTTAATTTGCTCCGTCACATACACTCTTTGTCCGGTCGCTGTTTACTTAGATGTGTGTTTCCCTGCCGTTTGTATGATCTCTTGTGTAGATTATTGTGATTACACTTCATGATGGAATATATTCATCTTCATCGAGTCTTCTTCTTCAACACAATGTGACATGTTGATAGATTTGATAGGACAACAGGAGACGGACTTTGGATAGAGCGTTATTATGGATTATTATGGACTTTTATTTTGTCCACAAGTAACAATTTAATGTAAAAAAAAAAAACTTAATGTATTTGTTTCTTACAACACACAGCTTTTCACTTCACAAAATGTTAATTAATGGACTGGAGTCATGTTGATTACTTGTGGATTATTGTGATGTTTTTATCAGCTGTTTGGTGGCACCCATTCACTGCAGAGGATCCATTGGTCAGTGGTGTATAAAGTACCTGAAAGCCATACTCAAGAAGAAGTACAGATATCTTACCAGAAAATGACTTTGGTAGAAGTTGAAGTCACCGTTTAGAATATTAATTGAGTAAAAGTCTTAAAGTATGTGATATTTTTTGTACTTAAGTACAAAAGTTTTTTTTTAAAATCTTAAACGTACTTGAAAGTAATAAACGTAGTATTGAAAGTAAAAGTACAAGTAAATGGAAAAGAAGCAAATACATATATATAAAAAATGTAAATGTAAAAATTGTCGAAATGTGAAATTAAAACCGCCAGTAAGTGACAGCAAGTGACTGTTAAAGGGGTCATATGATGTTGCTAAAAAGAACATTATTTTGTGTATTTGGTGTAATGAAATGTGTTTATGCGGTTTAAGGTTCAAAAATCACATTATTTTCTACATACTGTACATTATTGTTTCTCCTCTATGCCCCGCCTTTCTGAAATGCGTCGATTTTTACAAAGCTCATTGGTCTGAAAAGCGAGGTGTGCTCTGATTGGCCAGATATCCAGTGTGTTGTGATTGGCCGAATACCTCAAGCGTGTGATGGAGACGTTACGCCCCTTACCATATTGTGATGCCCTGTCCGGCCGGAGCGACGAGACAAAAACATTAAAACCCATTATAAACTAGGCATTTGTTGCATCCAGTGGGGACATAATTACGTATTATAATGACTTATACTGTCTTTTTATGCGATGCGTTGCACCGCGCCGCGTAAACATAAAACCATGACTGCATTTGTGATCGGAGAAATTACAAACAACAATTGCTACTCTACACTGCTCAAAACTCGCGTTTGAATCGTCAGTGGCAAATTCTTTCAATATAAAAAATTTACTTACAGTCTGTGAGTCAGAACAGAGCTCTACCAGGATCAGGAAACAGTCCTCCATAAAATGTGCTGGACACATCTGAATATTTGGATTAAACTGTTCTGGAACAGTGTTGTAAATACAACTTAACCACTGATTTCTAGGCGTGTCCTCTTTTGGAAGGCCAAACAAAGTAGTTTCGCTTTCACAATGAAACAAACAGCGGGCTAGAGTGAGCGGAGGCCGGAGGCCTAGAGTGAGCAGAGGGAGGCAGGCAGCAACAACAATACTACAGCGAGAATAAAAGTTACGCCTTCTTTCTTTGCGTGAACATTTGGGCGGCGTTATGCAAATCTTCCCACATTGTGATGTAGACATGTGGGGGCATGTTAGAACCAGCCATTTTAGGTAGGCGTGGTTGACTTAACTTTTATAAAGAATATCTCTTTGGATTTGAGACTTTAGTCTTTGCAACTTTACAGATCTTCTTTATGCACCAAGTGCTTGTAACACTCCAAAGAGAAAGGAAAAATTTAAATTGCATCATATGACCCCTTTAATGAGTGAGTCATTGAGATTCAACCGATTCATTAAATTGATTCATCCGATTCATGAATAATGAATCATCCACAGTTGTGCACGCACTTGTTTGGTTTGCACATGAATTGCAAAGGTGTTTTTAGGAGTCTAACTTGCAGACACCAGACCACTGATTCGTCAAACCTGCTTTCCTGCAGTCCGTGTTCTTCTGGCTTCTGACTATTTTGTAGTATGTAACGAATATGCTTCAGGGAAATGTATCGGAGTAAAAGTATACATTTTAATTAGGAAATGTAGTGGAGTAAAAGTAAAAGTTGGCAGAAATATAAAAACTCAAGTAAAGTACAGATACTCACAAAAAAATACTTAAGTACTGTAAAAAACTGGCTGTGCAACTGGCTGTTGAACTTTCTGACTGGAAGACCTCAGGCAGTTCGGGCCGGCATATATATATATATATATATATTTACATTCCCTTATTTGTATATTTGTATAGTTGTATTTTGTATTTTGTATTTAATCTGTATTTATGTTATCTGTATGCACCAAGGGTCTGAGAGTAACGCAATTTCAATTCTCTGTGTGTATGTGCTGTACATGTGGAAGAATTGACAATAAAGCAGACTTGACTTGACAAAGTATTATTACTTCGTTACAATACACCACTGCCATTGGTAAGCAAGTGATATTTCTCCAGATCTGTTCTGATGAAGAAACACCCTCAGGCCATCCAAGATGTTGATGAGTTTGAGTACATTTTCAGCAAATTTTCATTTTTGGGTGAACTATTCCTTTAAGAAATAAATGAAAATATAAAATTGAAAAAAACAACAAATATTAAAGATTCAGATGCAGGTGATATTTACATAATGGTAATGTCTAAAATTAATGTAAAACTAGTTTCTCACATTGTCTGTTTACCAATTTATAATGTAACGCAAATAATATGTATGTAAATACTGATGTAAATGTTTTTGGAGTGTGCAAAGACACTATAAAAATATCACTTTATTATACAAATCCTGTCTACATGTTTTGTTCAGCTTAGTACAGTAGGAGAGATATTGGAATGGGGCCCTATACATTTGCACACATTTTCCTAGATCAACTTTGAGGTTGCTGTTTTGTTGTGATGCTTGCTGCTCCACAATGGTGCCCCATAGTAGTGTTGGGTCGTTCTTGAACGATTCGTTCATTTTGAACTCGAAACAGGTGAACATTCGTTCATTTTGAACGAATCTTTTATGTGACTCGGGAGGAACGAGTCGTCTCGGGGAGTGATTCGTTCAGTCGCGCATGCGCAACATCATATAGGTTCTGTACTGGAATTAGTCAAGTAGTTCACCGCTGCGTCCGAAATCGCATACTTCCATACAGGCGAAAAACAGTATGCGAGGCGAGTAGTATGTCCGAATTCATAGTATTCGAAAAACAGTAGGCGAGAAGTACCCGGATGACCTACTACTTCCGCCCGAATTCCGTAGCATGCATAGGATGGACACTTTACTATCCCATGAGGCCACGCGAGAGGAGGCGTCATTTTCGAAAATGGCGGAAGGCGGCGACGCGGTCAGAATCTGACTTCAAAGCAGCGATGAGGGACGTGATGGACTGTCGTGAAAGCCGGAGGTTTGGACGGAGGTCAGATCCATCTTCGAAATACAGTCCAAATACATCTTCCATCTTCGAAATACAGTCGAAGAATTGGCACAGCAGCATTCAGGCGGCAGTAGGTTGTAGGGCTCACAGTCTGTAAATGTGTGTGTATATATATATATATTTTAGAATATGTATATTTATTTATGTTTATATTATTAATGTATATATTGTATCTATCTATAATATTTATTTAAGCTATGTATATATTGTATGTATTAATTCTCTCTCCCTCTCTCTCTATTTATCTAATTGTGTATTATGTATTCATTCAAGTTTATTCATTAATTCATGTCTTTTGTTTGTCCTGTGTATTTTTATGCATTTATTTATAACAATAAATTACTTTATTTCGTTGGTCCAAATGAGCCTCTGGCATGGTGTTCACAGACATGACTTTTTATTCTGAGGTAAAATTTGCTAGCTAAATCGGTGATTGTACCTTATTTGATAAATGATTTACAAGCTGTCGACGAAGGCGTGATCTGCGAGCAGCTGACCGACGCCTCCTCTGAGCTGTTGATTCAATCAACGTTAAAACGCTGATGAAAACGGTAAGAATTGCGTAAAACATTGCTGATGTTCGCGCAGTAGTGAGGGCTCTTTAAATTTTGGCGCTGTTGTGAAGAAGCATGTCACGTGACAACATCAACATGGCGGATGTAGTACGTCCGAATTCCATTCATACTACTCGCATTCATACTATATAGAACGTACTGTTTTAACGGTCGGGTAGTACGTTCAAATTTAAATGTAGTACCTACTAAGCAGTATGCGATTTCGGACGCAGCGCACCTGTTTCGAGTCTTCGGGTTTTTCCGAGTCAGACGTTCATCACGTGACAACCCCATACGCTTTAACCAATGCAGTCTGAGCCGGAAAGAGAATTGATTAGTTCAACTCGAGTTTTCGGGTTTTTCGAGTCACTCGTTCATCACGTGACAGGCCCATACGCGTTAACCAATGCATTCTGAGCCGTAAAGAGAATTGATTAGTTCAACTCGAGTTTTCGGGTTTTTCGAGTCACTCGTTCATCACGTGACAGGCCCATACGCGTTAACCAATGCATTCTGAGCCGTAAAGAGAATTGATTAGTTCAACTCGAGTTTTCGGGTTTTTCGAGTCACTCGTTCATCACGTGACAGGCCCATACGCGTTAACCAATGCATTCTGAGCCGTAAAGAGAATTGATTAGTTCAACTCGAGTTTTCGGGTTTTTCGAGTCACTCGTTCATCACGTGACAGGCCCATACGCGTTAACCAATGCATTCTGAGCCGTAAAGAGAATTGATTAGTTCAACTCGAGTTTTCGGGTTTTTCGAGTCACTCGTTCATCACGTGACAGGCCCATACGCGTTAACCAATGCATTCTGAGCCGTAAAGAGAATTGATTAGTTCAACTCGAGTTTTCGGGTTTTTCGAGTCACTCGTTCATCACGTGACAGGCCCATACGCGTTAACCAATGCATTCTGAGCCGTAAAGAGAATTGATTAGTTCAACTCGAGTTTTCGGGTTTTTCGAGTCACTCGTTCATCACGTGACAGGCCCATACGCGTTAACCAATGCATTCTGAGCCGTAAAGAGAATTGATTAGTTCTTTTTTTTTTTTTTTTTGTGACTAAACAACAGCTCCACCCCGTTATGGAGGCTCACACAACAATAAAACATAGCTCCCCCCCTAAGGCTGGAAGAACATATTACATCTTCCCTATATATACAGTGGTGTGAAAAGGTTTTTGCCCCCTTCCTGTTTTTTAAATTTTTTGCATATTTGTCACACTTAAAAGATTCAGATCATCAAACTAATTTTAATATTACACAAAGATAATGCAAATAAATGCAAAATGAAGTTTTTAAATGATGATTTCGTGACGAGTGTCCCAAAGCTTCATCAGCGTCGCCCTGGAAACGAGCAAGGAACACCTGGCAGTCCTCATCACAAGCTGATCGGTCACAGCTGCAGCTCATCAGGCGGCTGCCACATAAGCCACGCAAGCCCTGCCATCTGGAAGACTTCTCCATGAGACTGAGCACTAACTCGCCCTCTCATTTATCCCACAGACAGCAGCGTGTGACCGACCAGCTCCACAGGTGCACTGCACTGCACGGACCCTCTGCACTGGGAAGACGGAAGAGAGCACTCACGGTACCGGAGCACCTACCTGGACCTTTCTCCCTACCACCCACCTCACTAATAAATCCACCCTCCGGGGTATTGATTAAGATTTCCTTGTCGTGTGATTCTTCACCCCGTTACAATATATATATATATACACTTTGATAGTGACCAAGATAAATGTGTGCACAAAGATAATTTCTGTTTTTTTAATAAGTGGTGTTTAAAAAGTCCGTATTATTGGTGCTTATATAGGGATTTCAAAAACTAAAGCACATTTTATGCAAATCATGTGGCTTACTGAGGAAAGGAGAGCCAGGCAGATCATAAAATTGTCAAAATTAATGAATGAATATAATAAAATCCTGTAAACTTTGAAGGAGGAAACCACTGAAACAAAATTTAGTGTAGAGTCAGT
This sequence comes from Sinocyclocheilus grahami, assembly GCF_001515645.1. Lineage (NCBI taxonomy): Eukaryota > Metazoa > Chordata > Actinopteri > Cypriniformes > Cyprinidae > Sinocyclocheilus > Sinocyclocheilus grahami. The sequence goes on along the minus strand of NW_015506319.1, from coordinate 345,922 downwards.
TTTCACTGATTGATAGAAACAAATAATTGGCAAATAACATTTAATTAAACATGAAATTTTGAAGCAGAAAGACTAAAATTTTATTTTTTTGTAAAATGTACTCCAATAATCTTTGTTTTATTTACAACTTCAAAAATATATGAAATCTAGACTAAGAATATGGAAGGCTCTTACCAGAATATGTTATAAGCTAAATAAAAATATGCCAGATATTACTCAGAACTCCATTACAACTTGATAGCGATGCCCTGACAGCCATTGTTGAATAAATAGTAAGTTTACAGGCAGATCTGAGAGCCAACTATAGCTACACCACACAACTGCCCCTAATACAGCTGGGACAAGGCCAGGAAAAGCTGGAAGAGATGTGGGACTTTGCTACAATCCCTCAGCCAAACCATATACCAGTACAGTTCCCAATGATTCAAAGACGTTTCTTCTAATTCACTGCAGAAGAAATGCAAAACAGCTTAACCTTTATAGACAGAGAGGCTTGCCAGGCAAACAGAGAGACAGTCAGTAAACAGGAACAGTAGGAGAGATTAGTCGAGCCCCCCTCCGCCGGGCGCTATCGCACATATGCACTGCCCCGAGAGCCTAATTAAGATGAGTGTAGTTTGCGCAACCAACCCTGACACAACAACAGACCCCTACAGTGATGTCTTCAACAGTATGTATCTCTTTCAGTTTTAGTATTGCCTTTGTCTGTCTCACACATGCTATTTTCCCCATGTTTATTCCTCTCTTTTATATCTCACACTGTTATTGGTATTGTATGAATTTGTCAGCTGTAAAATTGTAAAGCAATAACACTGAAAATGCTACAGGACACCAAACAGACTGCAGTTAACAGGGCTATATATGCTGGAATCTCATATATCTCCTTACCAAGTTTCCACAGTAATTTTAAAGCAAGATTTTCTAGGTAAAGATCTTTTTTGTCTACTTTCACTGCATGGAAAAAGTGCAGTTGAGAAAATTGTAAAAAAAAAAAATTAAACACTTGTGTTTGCTGCAAGGCAGAATATCAAACAGGTTTTAAAGTACATGTACAGTGGGGCAAAAAAGTATTTAGTCAGCCACCAATTGTGCAAGTTCTCCCACTAAAAAAGATGAGAGGCCTGTAATTTTCATCATAGGTATACCTCAACTATGAGAGACAAAATGAGAAAAAAAATCCAGAAAATCACATTGTAGGATTTTTAAAGAATTTATTTGCAAATTATGGTGGAAAATAAGTATTTGGTCAATAACAAAATTTCATCTCAATACTTTGTTATATACACTTTGTTGGCAATGACAGAGGTCCACTCTCAGGAAAAAAAGGTACACACACTGTCACTGGGGCAGTACCCCTTCAAAAGGTACTAATATGCACCATTTAGGGGGTAGAATAGGTACAACAGTGAACCTTTTGAAAATGCACTGCCATAGTGACAGCGTTTGTGACTTTTTTCTGAGTGTAATGGCAGACTTTTCATTTCAACCCTAAAGATTTAGCTTGGGTAAAGAAATGGAATCCTCTAAAACGATTTGAAATGGCGTCAAAGTGATGTTGCAGGATAAAGCTAGTAGTGATGTTTCCTTATATGTGTTGTTCTGTAGGGAAAAAATGGTATGTTTACAAGGTGTCAAGCCGTGTTGGACAAGCAAGTCAACACATGTAGCAAAGCTAAGCTACCAGCTACTCTAGAGATTTTTTTTTTTACTAAGCTAAGTTAACTGCTACACTGCAAGCTTCATGCTCCAAAGAAAGGTACAAAAGCTGTCACTGGGGCAGTACTTTTTTTAAAAGGCACACATTTGTACCTCATTTACCCTTAAAGGGTGCATATTAGTACATACTTGTACATGTTACATCCTAAATTGTACACATAGTACCTTTTAAAAGGGTACCTACCCATTGACAGTTTTTATATCTTTTTTTAATGAAACCTGAGAGGTTTCTGTTCCTCCATTGAAAGTCCACAAAGGTTGTAAAGGCATTGTTTAAAAAAATGAATCCATATGAATCAAGCAGTTTAATGTAAGTCTTCTGAAAAGACAGCCCATCGCTTTATATTATAAACAGATTTATTTTAGGGTTTTATTCACACATAAACACACATAGTGCATAAAATTAGGTAAATATGCACTATAATTTGAATGTTACCCAATTTTAGTTTTTTTTTATTTATACATTAAAAAGTATATTTACTTGTGAGATGGTGACATTGATTCTTGGCCAGAATGAGCAGTAAAGTGGACTAGACATGATCCCGATAGTCAAAACTACAACAATATACTCATATTGTCTGTGACACATACTGTATAAGCTTTCAGGGGTGTACTCAACATTATGACATACTGACATTCTGAGTTTAATGTGCTAGTGTTGCTGAAGAAATGGACAACCAAGTATATTAGCAGCCTCCCCCTGGCAGTGGGAGGTTTCAGTCATGGCTATTTGTCTTTTGCAGTCTTTAGACCAATGTCATCTTTGAGGTTGCCCTCTGCCTGCCAAGTCTTTCCTTATTGAATATATGACAATGAAGGCAGGCAACAATAGATACTTTTATCTTGCTCTTAGCATGTTTTGAAGCAGAAACGTTACCTCATTTACACAAGATGCATTGTGATATTGAGTTTTGTACATTGTAATGCAGCCTTTGTCGGCCCAGATGCCTCTGAGCTAAAACCCAAATGCATGTGCACTCTCACACAAAAGGGTCTGGCTTGCTATTGGGCGAGTGTTTCGGTTTTTAGACAACCAAAGGCCAAAATGTCCTTTATTTTATTAATGGTGCTTGCAAAGTCAAGAATCACTGTCATTGTTATTGCTCATAATTATAATTATGTATTCTAACCATCTCCCCAATGTAAAGAATTTAACAACTCATCCTGCACTGTTTGTGCTACATAAACGATGCCTCAGATAGCATGGCTTGTTGAGGAATTATGCTCCTTTTCCAAGTGATCATGAACATTTTTGTCTATTGGATAATAAAACAGGTCACCTTTATTTATATAGCGCTTTTAACAATACAGATTGTCTCAAAGCAACTTTACAGCATTAAATATGAAAATTGTGTGTCAATCAGTGTTAATTTTGACAGGCATTTTTTATGCCGGGTTCAGACTACACAATAATTTTGTCGGTCACGATAGTCACTGTGTCAGATTACATGATTTTGACTCTTAAAATCTTGTCGTGTCATGGACAAGAAACATGTCAGACTACACGTTGCTTCCCGACCATTCATCGCGTGCTGTCTTTAACGACGCACGTGATGTCATCGAGAAGGTGGAACTAGACTTCCGAAAACAAGAGTGTAAACATTGCTGAAGCGCTTCCGCTATAGTTCGCCAGCATTTTTCTTTCTTTGTTCTGTCGTGGTAGTCCCTCGATGACATATCATACAGGCAGGAGTACTGTTGCCACAGCTCCATGAACCTTTCCTCCATCTCATAATTCCACCTAGCAGCACCATCATCTCTCTTTCGTTTCGCTATGTTTGAAACCTGTGTATGAAAGAGCTTCTGTGCTGCTATTGGTCAATGTCACCAATGTGACAGAACTCGTAGTGGACGTCGGAAAAAAATTAAACATGCTAGACTTTCTGTCGTGATGTCGTGAAGCATTGCAGACGCGGAATCTGTTGTCGTCCACTATGACACACTACACGTGCTGAAACGATGGAGTCTTGCGTCCCGACGCCCATTGTCGTTTACGAATCACCACAACACCCTACGTCAAGCAAATCGTGGCAAAATCGGGCTAAAATCGTGTAGTCTGAACCGGGTATTAGTCTATCTTGAGACAAAAATGCTTAATAGTCACTATAATCGTAGTAGTTTAATAATCGTATAATCGGTCACTTTAATCAACGAAAAGTCATTGCATTTTTGTCATCTTTTAGTCATTACTTTTAGTCAAGCTGCAGTTACCAACATTTATTTTTCTAGCAATTTTATATGTAGTCTTCAAACAAAAATAGTCATTTATTCTTCTCTCTTTAGACCAAATCAATTAAGCTTATGAGAAATTTGAATCAAGTATTGAATTTGGAAAAACTTGAATAAATGATGACAATTTAAATTTTTGGGTGAATAATCCCTTTAACAGTAGTGAAAAGGGAGCAACTTATAAAAATGATAGTTGTTCATGTATAATATATATATATATATATATATATATATATATATAATTTATAATTTTTGAAAAAGAAGCAGAATAAGACAAGACAAATACGAAAGAGATACAAATTATTATTATAATTTTTTTTTTTTCAGATACAGTAGGTTTACAACAAATCTTTTACTTAAAATCAAAACATCTTTTGTTGGTTAACATTAATGACACAGATAGGTACTTAATTAGTGTAAGAAATTATAGTCTGCCTCGACTCAGCTTCCACTCCAAATTGTGTATTAAACTATGCTCCTTTCTCTACAAAGAGGTTAATTATCTTATAGATAGTTCTTTCTGATCTTAATCATATGTAAATAATAACATTACCTCCGGAGATAGCGTGGGAGCCTACTACATGTAGGCCTACTTTGTGACTGATGTGCTGCAATAAACATCTTCATCGAGATCTTCATTGTCCTCATAATTTTTCTTACATTAGGAATGCTGTTCCTTTAAGACGGAAGGCATGCATGTAATACTGACACACGTGCAGTTTTCACCCACCTGGGGCACGTTCTTCGTATGTCGCTAACTCAGTTAGCTGGATTTGACTGTTGACGATTTGGCATGATCTTGGATAGTTTGTGTAACGAATCAGCTCATGACAGGAAATATGAATAACTAACCATAACTAGCTATAATTAACTATTCATATTTTAGATCCGCTGTAGATATTTAGCTGTCCTCTCAGGGTCAACTGTCTTGTCAATTCTAAGAACGTTAATTTCCTGGTTAAGGGAAATAACTTTCTTACTGTACAATTCTACAAAGCTTGTAGCGTAAATCTGCATGATTAGTGACTCCGGTTATGAGCAAACAATGAACACGTCAAGTGTGATACAAGTAAGGTTTTATTAACTACATAAACACATAAACTGGTCTAACATCCTACATACACACATAAACTGGTCTAACATACACATACACACACACACACACATACAGTTGGTATAGGAAAGGGTTAAAGTTTAACTCAGTACAGAAAGAGGCATAAAGAATGAATTTTATGGTTTTATGGGCATATTCAGCAGATCTAAAACCTGAGGGAAAACGTCAGATTCTTAGTTCAAACACACCTTCGTAAAAAGGAGTAACTGATACTTAATTGCTAAGCAGGTGTCACTTGTGTGTGATGCTGCAATAGACTTCATAACATAGTCTAATAATAGTCCTTGATAACGTAGTTGCCCATAGACTACCAACATCAAGCAGAGTCAGATGGAACTTCCACAGCCGTGCCATCAATTCAGTGTTTGAGCACAGAGAGGACCTCATCCGCTGTTTTCAAACTATACGAGACTCAGGTGACTTTGACCCCGTTACCGTCAGAGAGGCAGGAACCTTTGCCATGCTGCTGGAGGATCAGGATTTTAAGTTTTTTCTGCAACTTTTCCACAACATCATGCCACATGTGGACCTCCTCTATGCCAAACTCCAGAAGAAGGACATAGATTCAGTCCACATCAGGGGGAGCATCCAGCAGTTCCAGCAGCACATACAGAAGATCAGGTAGCAGCTGTATTATTATTATTTTTTGTTATTATTATTGATACGTTTTCTTATTCCTTTACAGAAATTCTCTCCATTCCCTGGTTGACCAAAGCAGTGAAGGTGGTTCTCAACCGAAGAGGCGGCGGTCACTCAGTCCAGAGGTCCATGAATGGATTGCAGCAGAAGTGAGTTTTTATTGCAGTCAAAATAAACCATTACCTACAAGTTAAACTGCATTGTTTATTTACCTTTTATGGGTACTTGTAAATGTCTTCTCATGTCTTTGATTCTATTAAAAATGTTGCTTAAGTATTGTAGCAAAGAGTAGATCCTTAAGATAAAGAAACATTTAAATAATATAAATAATAATAATAAATTTGCCCATTGGTTTTGATAACTTTACTATGAGAGGATTACTATTCCATGTTTGTGGGATCAATGTGAGGAGCAATAATATTGTAGTCACCAAACACTTTTACAATTACCCACAGAAGGTAATTGAAACAATGCAGTTTAATTTGTTGAAAATGAATTTGTTGCAAGCACAATGGCTTGTGTAGATGATACAGTTATACAATGACCATGTCTCTTTTCAAATAAGAGTCTTTAAGTGTCTCATTATAGAAGCATTATATAAAAAAGTTAATAAAACGTATTTTGGAGACCAGTTTTGTTTATTATAAGCTGATTATATTGGGCTTTATGAAACTGTAATAAATGTATATGCATTTTTTATATACTGCAACGCTATCTTTTTAACCATTTACAGTCTTTAAACTGATGTAAAAGGATTTGTTATTCTTTGGTTTCCTCTTGTGGACAACATTAGTATTACAGCCGTCATCTCTGAGTTTGATTAAAATAAATGGCTGGTGTTTTAAAAATTGCTGTTAGCGCCCTGAGCATCAGAAGTTCATGAAGCTTGACATGTTTACTAAGAATGTTTATGAAGTTTTGAGAAATCATGGATTCAAACACTAAAGCACTCGTCTCCCTTTATAACTTAAATTGGTAATTTTAAATGTAGCAGTTGAAGTTGACATCTTGTCATCACTACATAATTTTTGTTTTTATCGTTTACTGCGTAGGTCTGTGATACCATACTCAGACACACATTGGAAAGGTTCTCCTTCACAGACCACCTCATTAGTGCCACCTTGCTGCAAGCAGACAGGTTTGAACAGTACAAAATGGTGTTTCCTGAAGATGCACTGAGCAGGACTTTGAAGGCCTATTCAGTGCTCGACGGGAGTAAGCTGAAGACAGAGCTTAGTCTCATCTACTGCAAGGAAGTGTTCAGAGCCTGTTGTGGTGCTTTGGACCTACTCCAGCTGTTTATGGAGAACAATCTTGAGGAAGTCTTTTCAGAGACTGTAACTCTCCTAAAGATTCTTGTAACCACACCCATGACCACAGCAGAAGCTGAGAGGTGCTTCTCAACCTTGAAAATAATTAAAACTTACCTGAGAAATAGCATGACCCAAGAGAGGCTGAATGCATTGGCCATGCTGTCAGTGGAGAAGAGACTGGTGACTGAGATGACTTTAACCAGAAGGTCATTGAGAAATTTGCAAGCCAGAAAGAAAGGAGAGCAAAATTTATTTTCAAGTAGTGCTACTGGCCAGTGATTAGGCAACATTTCTGTGTTGTTGTTTTTTTTAATGATTTTCTTGATTACTTCATTACTGATAATAAACCCAAATTGAACTAAAATGCACTTATTTGTGGTACGTTTATTGCATGCTTTAACAGTCGTATTTTCATTTAAAAATTTTTTTTTAGCTAAGCAGTAATGATACATCCTCACCTGATAAATGGCTTTTACATTCCTGCAGTTACTAACAGTTTGATTTTCAGTTGTTGGCGCCCCCCCAAATTTTTTTTAGCACCAGCTGCCACTGTTTGGACTGCTGTGTGTGTATTTGAGCGCTGGGAACTGATCGCGCACTGTATATGAGAACTGAAGAATTGGAGCGTGCGCGAGAGAGAGCACTTCTATCAGCGCGATTCCGCCTATCCCGCCTTCACTAACTTTAAGTTAATCGACAACGAATTGTGACTCCCAGGAAAAACGGGACATCTGGTCAACTTATCCCTACCCTTTCGGGTGCTAAGGCCATTGTTTCAGATCGTTAGTTTGCATTTTGGTAGTCTATCCATCCATCTGCCATACTGAGACTAGATCACAATCTATGGACTTATGGCGCTTTTCCACTGCTTGGTACGACTTGGCTCGGCACGGCTCAGTACGGTACGACACGGCACGGCTCGGCTCGGGTTGCGTTTCCACTGCAGTTCAGTACCGCTTTAGAGTGGGCAGGGATTATTCACATGTCGTTACAGTTGCGCCACCTCTATTGCCGTGACTCCTGAAAAACGTTTTCATTCCGCGTCGCCCCATCAAGCTCTTGCTGGATCCACTCCTCTGCTATCATTGAGAGGAACGTCTGTACTTCCTCAATAGACAACGAAACAGCCACTTTTTGGTTGTTAAAAAAGGTGCGCTTGTTCAAAACAGTTGCGTTTGATCCTTCGCTGGCTGGCTCGGCTCGGTTTGCGTTTCCACTGCAGTTCAGTACCGCTTTAGAGTGGGCAGGGATTATTCACATGTCGTTACAGTTGCGCCACCTCTATTGCCGTGACTCCTGAAAAACGTTTTCATTCCGCGTCGCCCCATCAAGCTCTTGCTGGATCCACTCCTCTGCTATCATTGAGAGGAACGTCTGTACTTCCTCAATAGACAACGAAACAGCCACTTTTTGGTTGTTAAAAAAGGTGCGCTTGTTCAAAACAGTTGCGTTTGATCCTTCGCTGGCTTTGCTGATTTAAATCTAGCTGTTCTGTTGTGTTTGTGTCGCAAGTTCAGTGACGCAGGTAGTGACAATAGTAAACACTCAATTTTCAGTTAACCCATTTAAGCTCATCGGCAACTATAGTTGCCGCAGTTTATAGTTGTCATTTTCCTTTTGTAAGTATTTTTCTAGATGTTATCCATGCTTTTTTTTCTCAGTGACATGCAAGAAAAAAAAAAGGTATTCACTTCCTTCCTGTCACATGAGGAGAAGTTCCTACCCCTACTTCCAGGAAGCATGGCGAAGGCAAACCCTCCCAAAGAAATTTTATTTTCATGTTACTAATAAGTATTTTTTGTTGACATATATATATCTCTACAACATAATCATGAAGGTCTCTAGAATCATCCAAACAAATCAAATCTTACAGGAGATCTATAGTTTTTTGTATAGCCTAATTTTGACATCTCTACTGTACAGTAGACCTTAATTTGATAGGGAATACATCTGTCAAAAGGAGATGAGACCTCAACTTTTCCACAGCTCTACTGCCCCACTTCTGTGTCTGCTTTTGCCATGGGGGTGGGAATTTCCAGTTTTCAAGTGACAGCAGCAGTTTACAAACTTCCATTAGTCACACAAAAGGAAGAATGTAAAGATAAAGAGCTAACGCATGGGATTAATTGCTGTAGATTATCTTTTTCTCCCTTTTATGACATTATGTCTCGTAAGGGGAAAAATATGACTAGTAGCTTATGATTCCATTATAATGTTGAAATTCAGACAAGTAATGAGTTTACATTTACATTATTATATGAAATCACCTACTACAGTCAGTCATTGAAAACCATGGGCCTAAATAATGTGTAATTTTCTTTCAGGTATATATTTTTTTATTATTATTGTTACGGGGCTGACGAGACGTGAGACGTGCGGATCCATATGCAAGCTTTATTGAAACGAAGACAGAGACGTGGTCATGAAACAGGCATGGGTCAGATGAGGGCAAACAGGTATATGGTGGGCAAAACACAAGAATAGTCCTAGGGCTAGAGCAGGTCGACGATCGGCAGACAGAATCAAAAGGGGCAAGACAAAAGGGGTGAATCCAGGGAACCAGGCGAAGATCAGAAACCGAGAAGGCTAAGGCTAAGGCTAAGGCAAATGACTAGGGCTAAGGCTAAGGAGAAATGACAAGGGCTAAGGCTAAGGCTAAGGCTAAGGCTCTCTACAACATAATCATGAAGGTCTCTAGAATCATCCAAACAAATCAAATCTTACAGGAGATCTATAGTTTTTTGTATAGCCTAATTTTGACATCTCTACTGTACAGTAGACCTTAATTTGATAGGGAATACATCTGTCAAAAGGAGATGAGACCTCAACTTTTCCACAGCTCTACTGCCCCACTTCTGTGTCTGCTTTTGCCATGGGGGTGGGAATTTCCAGTTTTCAAGTGACAGCAGCAGTTTACAAACTTCCATTAGTCACACAAAAGGAAGAATGTAAAGATAAAGAGCTAACGCATGGGATTAATTGCTGTAGATTATCTTTTTCTCCCTTTTATGACATTATGTCTCGTAAGGGGAAAAATATGACTAGTAGCTTATGATTCCATTATAATGTTGAAATTCAGACAAGTAATGAGTTTACATTTACATTATTATATGAAATCACCTACTACAGTCAGTCATTGAAAACCATGGGCCTAAATAATGTGTAATTTTCTTTCAGGTATATATTTTTTTATTATTATTGTTACGGGGCTGACGAGACGTGAGACGTGCGGATCCA
>NW_015506319.1:333638-334078 GCF_001515645.1 Sinocyclocheilus grahami | reverse complement strand
ACGTGACGAGGCTCTGGACGAACAGCTGAGACGTGACGAGGCTCTAGACGAACAGATGAGACGTGACGAGGCTCTGGACGAACAGCTGGGACTTGACTTGACTCATGAAGATCAGTTGTGACTTGACTTGACTCATGAAGATCAGTCGTGACTTGACTTGACTCATGAAGATCAGCTGTGACTTGACTGAACTCAGGAAGATCAGCTGTGACTAGACCTGGATCATGATAATGAATTGTAACTTGACTCGACTCAAGACGATCAACTGTGACTTGACTAGACTTATGCAAAGGAACTGTGACTTGACCTGACTCGTGAAGATCAGCTGTGACTAGACTTGACCCATGATAATGAATTGTAACTTGACGGGATAATGAATTGTAACTTGAAATGTAACTCATGACGATCAACTGTGACTTGACTAACCCCATGACTATCAG
>NW_015506319.1:317171-332773 GCF_001515645.1 Sinocyclocheilus grahami | reverse complement strand
ATATAGATGTAATATTTTCTTCATTCTATTTATTTTCATTTAACTAACTCTAAGAATGAAAATACCTGCATGTTCAATAATAAGTAAGTAAATAAATAAACAAACAAACAACCATGAGTGTAGCCTACACATGATAATTATTTAAATAATCATATATTTAAAAAAAGAATATAATTTAGAATATAATAACTCCACATCAAATAATTTCAATTAATAGTATTTAGAAAAGAACAAGAATTAAAAATATAAGAAGCTATAGCTAAACGACAAGCCAAAACATTAATTATTTATTTTCATTTAACTAACACACCTCTAAGAATGAAAATACCTGCATGTTCAATAATACGTAAATAAATAAACAAACAATCGTGGGTGTAGCCTACACATGATAATTATTTAAATAATCATATATTTAAAAAAAGAATATAATTTAGAATATAATAACTCCACATCAAATAATTTCAATTAATAGTATTTAGAAAAGAACAAGAATTAAAAATATAAGAAGCTATAGCTAAACGACAAGCCAAAACATTAATTTAGGCTAAAACAAAACTAAACCCATCGTTGGGTCTCTTATTCGACACAAAATCAAATGTTTCCGTATCCGCGATGTATTTGAATGACAAAATATTATTTTATTATGTAGCCTACTTCATTCACGTTCCAATATCCACATAAAACAAAATGGTTTGTATAACATCATTCACGGCGGTATGGTGATAACACTTAACGGCACAGATTTTACTACATATTTAAACTGAGCAGTGTGTTTTTTTCCCATATGTTTGACTGACTGCATTTTATGATGATAATGAACAGGCTGCATTGTCAAGGTAGCAAAGCTTAACTTTGTGTACATCCAAAATAAAAACAAATCTTTGTGCTTTTGTAAAATAAGCCTAAAGAAAAATAGGATGCTGCTTTCTGCCGTTTGTTTCCTTTCGTGCAGCACAAAAATGAACTGAAACTCTGAATAGGCTACTTGTTGGACAGTTTTTCTTTCGTTTTCTTAATTTATTATTTAAGTAAAAATATATTTCTTGTATAGGCCTATTTATCGTTATATATATATAGGCCTATAGCTTAGATTTATTGTGTTTTTCTCCGCTCACAGAAGCGCTGCATGTGTGTGATGTGATATGACCATGTGAATCCTCATGTTCTGTTGTCTGCTGCTTTTTGCTCATGTAAAATTAATCCCCAGGAAACAAATGTTAGTATTTTTTAATGGGTCACAGACATGTATCCTTTCTAATTTTATTCAATTCTAATTTAAAATAATCTTGTTGGTTAACGGTTAATAATCGGTTAAAGAGCGTCGGTTGGGAAAAATAACCGAAATGAACATCCCTATGCACATTCAAATGCGATTTTTAAGAAAAAGAAAAAAAAACTGGGGAAAATAAATAAAGAACATGTTCACATAGGACACTATTAACATGACTATATGCATTAACCTATTTGTACCCAAATTTTTCTGAATGGTTTCAAGGCAGTTCATCATTGAATTGATGTCATCATCCAGCTCAGTTCAGTTTAAATAGTATCTGTGCAATCAAGTTGATGATATCGCTGGAAATTAAGTCTCCCCAACTAAGCAAGCCAGAGGCGACAGCGGCAAGGAACCAAAACTACATCGGTGACAGAATGGAGAAAAAACCTTGGGAGAAACCAGGCTCAGTCGAGGGGGCAGTTATCCTCTGGCCAAACGAAACCAGCAGTTTAATTCCAGGCTGCAGCAAAGTCACATTGTGCAGAGGACTCATCTGGTTCCTGTGGTCTTGTCCCGGTGGCCATCTAGGAGACAAGGTCTTCACTGGGGATCTGTCTCTGGGGCTCATCTAGTTGTCCTGATCTCCACTGACATTCAGGGTTGTCGAGGCCATCTCTAGGTCCTGATCCACCATATGGGCTGGATACGTACTGCATCCGGGTGACTGCAGTGACCATCTGATCTGGATACAGACTGGATATGGTGGCTACGGTGACCTCGGTATAAGAAAGAAACAGACTAATATTAGTGTAGATGCCATTCTTCTAACGATGTAGCAAGTACATCGGGTGTTATGGGAATTGTTCCCGGTTCCGGTAGTCCTAATTAATGCAGCCTAAAAATCCTTTAACGGATTTGAATATTAGAAATGTGTAAGTGTGTTATGTGTAAGCCAGGTTAAAGAGATGGGTCTTTAATCTAGATTTAAACTGACAGAGTGTGTCTGCCTCCCGAAAAATGTTAGGTAGGTTATTCCAGAGTTTGGGCGCTAAATAGGAAAAGGATCTGCCGCTCGCAGTTGATTTTGATATACTAGGTATTATCAAATTGCCAAAGTTTTGAGAACGCAGAGGACGTGGAGGACTATAATGCAATAAGAGCTCGTTTAAATACTAAAGCGTTAAACCATTCAGGGCTTTATAAGTAATAAGCAAGATTTTAAAATCTATACGATGTTTAATAGAGAGCCAGTGCAGTGTTGACAGAACCGGGCTAATATGGTCAGACTTCCTTGTCGCCGACAGAAGTCCTCGACCAGCGTCCGATCCAAAATGTCCCGGGCTGGAATCCAGCTCCTCTCCTCCGGACCATAGCCCTCTCAGTCCACAAGATATTGAAAGCCCCGACCCCTACGTCTGACATCTAGCAACTTCCGCACGGTATAGACCGGGGAGCCATCCACTAGACGGGAGGGAGGGGGGTTGGGGCAGAGGGAACAAGAGGGGAATACAACACAGGTTTAACCCTCGAGACATGAAAAACAGGGTGCACCCGACCAAGCGTGGTAGGAAGCTTGAGCCGCACCACTGCCGGACTCAGGACCTTGGTGATCTTGTATGGGCCAATGAACCTGGGTGCCAGCTTGCGTGAGGCTACCCTGAGAGGCAGGTTTTTGGTGGAGAGCCATACCCTTTGACCACACAAATAACGGGTAGCATGAGTCCGGTGACGATCGACCGCTGCTTTGGTCCGCCTATTCACCTGGGCCAAGGCCACCTTAGCTGTCCTCCAGGTGCGTCGACACCGTCAGACGAAAGCCAAGGCAGACAGGACCGCAGCTTCGGGTTCCTGTGTGGGAAACAAGGGGGGTTGATAACCTACAGAACACTGGAACGGGGACATACCTGTGGCAGAGGCCGGAAGGGAATTGTGGGCGTACTCTACCCAGGACAGCTGTTGGCACCAGGAGCTCGGATTGTGGGATGCCAGGCAGCGAAGAGTACGTTCTAAATCCTGGTTTGCCTGCTCGGACTGCCCATTGGTCTGGGGATGGAATCCTGATGACAGACTCGTACAGGCCCCGATCTGCCGACAGAATTCCCTCCAAAACTGGGAGGCAAACTGGGGACCCCTATCGAAGACCTCGTCGACCGGAAGACCATGAATCCGGAACATGTGATCAACCACCACCTGTGCAGTCTCCTTGGCTGAGGGGACCTTGGGAAGGGGAATAAAATGGGCCGCCACCGTGAGAATGATGGTGTTGCCTTTAGATTCAGGGAGGCCAGTGACAAAATCAAGGGCCAAGTGTGACCAGGGGCAAGAAGGGATGGGCAAAGGGCGGAGCAGACCAACGGGAGGCGCATTGGAAGTCTTGTTCCAAGCGCATACCAAGCAGGCAGCCACAAACTGCCTGACATCCTTGGCCATGGATGGCCACCAGAATCGCTGACGGATGGCAGCCAGTGACCTCCGGACTCCTGAGTGACAGACCAGCCTGGATGAGTGACCCCACTGGATTACTTCCGATCGTAGTTTGGTTGGAACAAACAGACTGCCCGCCAGAACCCCCCCTGGCACTGGGCTTATAAGTAAAACCTCCTCTACTCATCTTTCGATGCCCCAGGAGAGGGATCCCACCACCACCTCCTTGGGCAAAATGGTGTCAACTGATTCCTCATCCCCAGGGGCCTCGAACAGACGAGAAAGTGCATCGGTCTTGACGTTTTTGGACCCGGGCCTGAAAGACAGGGTGAAATTGAATCGGCCAAAGAAGAGGGCCCAGCGAGCCTGTCGGGAGCTCAGCCTCCTGGCTGAACGGACATATTCGAGGTTCTTATGGTCCGTCCAGGCCAGGAAGGGCTGAGCTGCACCCTCCAACTAGTGACGCCACTCACCCAAAGCCAGCCTGACTGCCAACAACTCCCAATTACCTATGTCATAATTCTGTTCTGGGGGACTCAAGCGGTGGGAGCGGAAGGCACAGGGGTGCACCTTCCCATCCTGGGGTGACCACTGTGATAGGACCGCGCCTACTCCGACATCGGAGGCATCCACCTCAACAATGAATTGACGTTCAGGGTCTGGAATAGACAAGACAGGTGCAGAGATAAACCGGGACTTTAATTTATCAAAGGCCTCCTGTGCATCAACCTTCCATTTGAACGGTACCTTAGGAGAGGTGAGTGCCATTAAGGGTACAGCAATCTGACCAAAGTTCCGGATGAAACGCCGATAAAAGTTGGCAAACCCCAGGAACCGCTGCAGAGCCTTACGAGAGTCAGGAGCTGGCCACTCGGCAACGACCCTTACCTTACAGGGGTCTGCCTTGATCTCTCCCACAGAAATAATGAACCACAAGAACGGAACCGACTGGGCATGGAAGACGCACTTCTCCGCTTTGACATAAAGCTGGTTCTCCAGCAGCCATTGTAGCACCTGGCGAACATGCTGAGTGTGTACGTGCAGAGATGGAGAAAATATCAAGATATCGTCAAGATACACAAAGACAAAGTGATTCACCATGTCTCTCAACACATCATTAACCAGGGCCTGGAAGACAGCTGGGGCATTGGTCAGACCAAACGGTAGAACCCGGTACTCAAAGTGTCCCGTGGGTGTGTTGAAAGCTGTCTTCCACTCATCCTCCTCCCATATGCGAATCAGGTGATAGGCATTCCGGAGGTCAAGCTTGGTAAATACCCTTGCTCCCTGCAAAAGCTCGAAGGCAGACAACATGAGAGGCAAGGGGTACCTGTTCTTTATAGTGATGTCGTTCAGGCCTCGATAATCTATACAGGGATGCAGGGAGCCATCCTTTTTTTTGACAAAGAAGAACCCAGCACCTGCGGGAGATGAAGAGGGTCAGATGAGACTGGCTTTGAGGGATTCGTTAATATACTTGTCCATGGCCTCTCTTTCAGGACTGAAAAGGGAAAACAAGTGACCCTTTGACGGAGAAGTGCCTGGGAGGAGCTCGATGGCACAATCATATGGGCGATGCGGAGGTAAGGAGGTGGCCCGGGACTTGCTGAACACTTGGCGCAGGTCGTAGTACTCTGCCGGGACCCCGGTCAAATCAGCCGCCTCCGCCTGCAAGAATTGGAAGTCTTGTTCCAAGCGCATACCAAGCAGGCAGCCACAAACTGCCTGACATCCTTGGCCATGGATGGCCACCAGAATCGCTGACGGATGGCAGCCAGTGACCTCCGGACTCCTGAGTGACAGACCAGCCTGGATGAGTGACCCCACTGGATTACTTCCGATCGTAGTTTGGTTGGAACAAACAGACTGCCCGCCAGAACCCCCCCTGGCACTGGGCTTATAAGTAAAACCTCCTCTACTCATCTTTCGATGCCCCAGGAGAGGGATCCCACCACCACCTCCTTGGGCAAAATGGTGTCAACTGATTCCTCATCCCCAGGGGCCTCGAACAGACGAGAAAGTGCATCGGTCTTGACGTTTTTGGACCCGGGCCTGAAAGACAGGGTGAAATTGAATCGGCCAAAGAAGAGGGCCCAGCGAGCCTGTCGGGAGCTCAGCCTCCTGGCTGAACGGACATATTCGAGGTTCTTATGGTCCGTCCAGGCCAGGAAGGGCTGAGCTGCACCCTCCAACTAGTGACGCCACTCACCCAAAGCCAGCCTGACTGCCAACAACTCCCAATTACCTATGTCATAATTCTGTTCTGGGGGACTCAAGCGGTGGGAGCGGAAGGCACAGGGGTGCACCTTCCCATCCTGGGGTGACCACTGTGATAGGACCGCGCCTACTCCGACATCGGAGGCATCCAATGAATTGATGAATTGACGTTCAGGGTCTGGAATAGACAAGACAGGTGCAGAGATAAACCGGGACTTTAATTTATCAATGTGCATCAATGCATCAACCTTCCATTTGAACGGTACCTTAGGAGAGGTGAGTGCCATTAAGGGTACAGCAATCTGACCAAAGTTCCGGATGAAACGCCGATAAAAGTTGGCAAACCCCAGGAACCGCTGCAGAGCCTTACGAGAGTCAGGAGCTGGCCACTCGGCAACGACCCTTACCTTACAGGGGTCTGCCTTGATCTCTCCCACAGAAATAATGAACCACAAGAACGGAACCGACTGGGCATGGAAGACGCACTTCTCCGCTTTGACATAAAGCTGGTTCTCCAGCAGCCATTGTAGCACCTGGCGAACATGCTGAGTGTGTACGTGCAGAGATGGAGAAAATATCAAGATATCGTCAAGATACACAAAGACAAAGTGATTCACCATGTCTCTCAACACATCATTAACCAGGGCCTGGAAGACAGCTGGGGCATTGGTCAGACCAAACGGTAGAACCCGGTACTCAAAGTGTCCCGTGGGTGTGTTGAAAGCTGTCTTCCACTCATCCTCCTCCCATCTGCGAATCAGGTGATAGGCATTCCGGAGGTCAAGCTTGGTAAATACCCTTGCTCCCTGCAAAAGCTCGAAGGCAGACAACATGAGAGGCAAGGGGTACCTGTTCTTTATAGTGATGTCGTTCAGGCCTCGATAATCTATACAGGGATGCAGGGAGCCATCCTTTTTTTTGACAAAGAAGAACCCAGCACCTGCGGGAGATGAAGAGGGTCAGATGAGACTGGCTTTGAGGGATTCGTTAATATACTTGTCCATGGCCTCTCTTTCAGGACTGAAAAGGGAAAACAAGTGACCCTTTGACGGAGAAGTGCCTGGGAGGAGCTCGATGGCACAATCATATGGGCGATGCGGAGGTAAGGAGGTGGCCCGGGACTTGCTGAACACTTGGCGCAGGTCGTAGTACTCTGCCGGGACCCCGGTCAAATCAGCCGCCTCCGCCTGCAAGACAGGGCACACAGACACAGGAAAAGAGGCAGCACCCAAACAAGGTGCAAGACAAAACTGGCTCCATGACAAGATGGAATTGCTAGACCAATCCACGTGAGGGCCATGCTGCACCAACCACGGGTGCCCCAACACTATGGGAGCACTCTGGGATTCAAGAAGGTACAGCATGGTCACCTAACGGTGATTGCCGGAGACAATAAGAATGACAGGAGGGGTAGCATAGGAGACAGTAATGATTAAAGTGCCATTCAGGGAACGGGCAGGAATAGGTTCAGGAAGAGGAATGGCAGGAATCCCCCACTGGGTGGCTAGAGAGCTATCCATAAAGTTGCCCAGAAAAGTCACCAAACAGAATAGAAACAGGAAGGAGAGTACGAGAGGTGGGGGAATGCAATAAAGGGGTAGCGCTCACCAGGATCCCCCTCTCTACTGGCGAGCCTTGGCTTTTAAAGGACAGCCTGCTGCGAAGTGACCAGGCTTACCGCAGTGCAGGCACAGCCCTAGGGCAAGACGTTGCTGCTTCTGTTGGGGAGTGAGGCGAAGGCGCCCCACCTGCATGGGCTCAGGCTCAGTGGAAGTTGTGTTTAAGAAGTCTGTAGGGGAAACCAGAGACAACTCCTCCGCCCTCCAGGACGGACGAACTGCCAGGCGAAGGCGACCCTCGATCCATAATGCCATATTGATAAGGTCGTCAAAATCATGCGGCAAGTCATGAGTGGCCAGCTCATCCTGAATGTCATCCTCCAGTCCTGCACGGAACATGGATCGACAGGCCCCTTCATTCCAGTCACAGGAAGCTACCAGGGTTTTGAATTGGATAGCATACTCCGTCACTGACCGACCCCCCCTGATGAAGCTGTGCTAGTTGGTCGGCTGCTTCCTGACCCCTGGCAGAGCGGTCAAACAGCCTCACCATCTCCTGGCGGAAATCCTCAAATGATGCACAACAAGAAACAGGAAGGAGAGTACGAGAGGTGGGGGAATGCAATAAAGGGGTAGCGCTCACCAGGATCCCCCTCTCTACTGGCGAGCCTTGGCTTTTAAAGGACAGCCTGCTGCGAAGTGACCAGGCTTACCGCAGTGCAGGCACAGCCCTAGGGCAAGACGTTGCTGCTTCTGTTGGGGAGTGAGGCGAAGGCGCCCCACCTGCATGGGCTCAGGCTCAGTGGAAGTTGTGTTTAAGAAGTCTGTAGGGGAAACCAGAGACAACTCCTCCGCCCTCCAGGACGGACGAACTGCCAGGCGAAGGCGACCCTCGATCCATAATGCCATATTGATAAGGTCGTCAAAATCATGCGGCAAGTCATGAGTGGCCAGCTCATCCTGAATGTCATCCTCCAGTCCTGCACGGAACATGGATCGACAGGCCCCTTCATTCCAGTCACAGGAAGCTACCAGGGTTTTGAATTGGATAGCATACTCCGTCACTGACCGACCCCCCCTGATGAAGCTGTGCTAGTTGGTCGGCTGCTTCCTGACCCCTGGCAGAGCGGTCAAACAGCCTCACCATCTCCTGGCGGAAATCCTCAAATGATGCACAACAGGGAGCTTGAGTCTCCCAGACGGACGTTCCCCAGTCTCGAGCCTTTCCCGTTAGGAGCATCAGTACAAAAGCCACTTTGGACTTTTTCAATTGCATATGTGCGTGGCTGTAGGGCAAACACCACAGAACACTGGGACAAGAAAGCCCGGCAGGAGTTGGGGTCTCCATCATAGGGCGGTGGATTGTTGCATTGGGGCTCAGGCTCATGACGAGGAAGAGGATGAACTGGACCACTCTGGGCAGCTCCTCGCTGCAGCTCTTGAATGCGAGTGGTAAGCTCAGCTACTTGGTTGGCTAGAAACTCCACCTCCCTTGTGGTGTTGGTCAGTCTGGCTTCATGCTGGCCCAAAAGATCTCCCTGCTGGGTGACCGTGGTTCTGACAGGATCTGGGCCTGCTGTGTCCATTTTGGCTAGATCGTTTTGTCAGGCACACAACACAGACACAGATGCAGGCTTCAGCAGGAAAACAGTTTATTATTATAATAAGTCCAAACAAAAGGGGAAATTCCTCAAATGAACAAAAACCCAGCCGAGGTAATAGGAAAATAGTCCAACAGAAATACTGAGCAAAAACAGTCCTTGCAAAAACACCCGGCAGACGGCGCTCAATGATGCGGTCGCACGAGGAATCGGAGGGTGGAGAGGGGAGGCAGAGGCAGGGAAGCCGGCGTCCGAGCGGGGCGAGAAAAACTTCTGCGGGGAAGCAGACGTCCGGCCTAGGAAACGGGGAAGGAGAAATAGAAAAACAAAACCAAAGGAAGAAGCAACAAAAACCTGACAGGGAGCCGACAATGGCAGGAATAGACCGGACTTGACAGGACCAGACGGGACGGCTGAGCGTTGGCAAACTGGCGAACAACGATCTAGCACTGGACGACGTACAAGAGGGGAATAAATAGAGCAGGAGACTAACAGAACATTGAATTCAGGTGAGCGAAATCAAACAATAATGAGCAATACGGGTGGTAACGAGAGAGAGGGAGGAACGCCACAGAAGAGTACATGGTGAATGATCAAAACAAAAAACTATGTGTTAACAACATGCAGACAGATACAAAACACAAAAACCGAAGGACAGGGTGATCAAACCGAGGACATGACATCCTCACAGATACCATTTTTCTCTAAGTAAGGAATATAATTGTGAGGATACTACCTTTTCTAGTATCTTGGACAGAAAAGGGAGATTCGAGATAGGTCTGTAATTAACTAGTTCTTTCGGGTCAAGTTGTGGTTTTTTTGAAGAGAGGCTTAATAACAGCCAGTTTGAAGGTTTTGGGGACATATCCTAACAACAATGACGAATTAATAATAGTCAGAAGAGGATCTATGACTTCTGGAAGCACCTATTTTAGGAGCTTAGATGGAATAGGGTCTAACATCTAGCGTAGCATTAATTCTGGCAGGTCACGTTAGTCAAGCTCGCATTAGCTGACTCTCAGCTGATCCCCATCAACCTATGGGAATACGACACCTATCTAAGCATTCATATATAAGGTCCCTCAGTATTATCTGCAGTTTTTGCATTGCTCAATAGCTAATTAAATGGCGGATTCAGCAGGCAAAACACCATCATCACTAGGAATTGGGAATTTAGAGAAGTGGAATTTGCTTCCCCAATGGTCTCAAGCATCCACTTCACAGCTGCTATGTTTCACTCTCTCGAACGTCTTCACAAGCTAAGTTCCATTTAATGCTCTCAGGTTATCTGCAACATGCGTGTTGCTAAGGCTATCCATGTTGCTTGTGCTCATTAAGTTGTTTTCAGTTAAATGCTAGTGCTAGTTCATGCGAATGCGCGGTACTTATCTGCTGTCACTGGCAACACGCTTGTCGCTGCAATATGGGGGGGTCTAATGTCATTTCATGCATTCTGAGTTATTTACACTGTTAAGAGTTGGACTCTTATGCGCGTGTGCGCACTCAGCGACCCAAGCGAGAGCAAGAGCGCGCCGCTTAACGCGTTTTTTCATGGTTACGGAAGTCTTCGGCAGCACCGCAGTTACTTGCTGGAGAAGACAAGGTTGTTCGAGAGGAACTACACTAGCCTGCCTCTGCTTGCAGTCGGGGCGGAATTAAAGCGGAGACGTCAAGTCAGACACTTTCTGCTCCTGGTAATGACGCTCTCGCAGTGTTTACATACTCTATCACAGATGAAGTGAATTAAATGCAACATTTGTCAAATACACAGATGTTTCAGAAATGTTTTCATAAAGCAACAGAAACACTTTTTATACTGCTTAATACAGCGCCATCTATTAATGAATAAGTTAAACATTAACATATGCTATTTAAATACCAATTAAGTGGGGGTGTATATGCTTTTGTGACGAGAGGGGCGGGCCGAGAGCCGTGGGAATGGAGCGAGGCCAGTGGAGTAATTGCTAATGCCTGCGCCACTCACTGGTCTCGAGTCTCATGGAGGAGCTCTGAAAGGATACTAAGGAGGAGGAGTGACGACAGTGAAAGACGAGAGAGGACCAGGCCTGGCGTTTATTTTGTGTTTTGGTTTTGTTTGTGCGCGACAGTCATCCGCGAGGGGCTGTCGCGCTATTTGGTGTTTATTTTATTATTAAAGTTTCTTTGAATGTCCGCCGGTTCCCGCCTCCTTCTTCCCGAACTATGATCTTTGCTACAGCTTTCATCAGTGTTTTTTGAAACGTGACTCAATATATCAGTGCGACTACCTAAAAATGCTTTTACTGTTATAAAAACACAGATTTGTGAGCATCATTGGAATTGAATTGTTAGAATAAGCATGCAACACACATCATGCTTGTCATCACATAATCTAACCAATGAGAATAAAGTGTGTCGTCATCAAGGCTTTTGCAGTGCCTGACCTAGGCGGCTGGTCCCGGTTTGCTCTCGCAGTACTTTGAATGCACATGTGATCGTAGGGCGGCTGCAGCACCGATCAAAGTTGGACAAAAGCATTTTTAATGTAACCAGAATGCATTGTTTTTGACAGGCGGCAGCCGATCTTTGTGGCGCCGCATGAAGTCGAACAAGCCTAATATCTCAAAATAGTGTGTTTTTGGATGTGAGGAAAAGATAACCTTATTCAGTGTTTTGTGAACAGTGGATGCAATTTGTTTTTCCAAGGCAGCAACGGAGTTTCTCAAGCGTGTTTGTTTGTTCCCGTCATTTCGGTGACGAATGTTTTATAACAAGGTACATTCTGACACTGGATTTGCACATCGTTTGGTTCTGGAAGATGGAGAAGCCCCAGCGATAAAAGATCCCAGTTATATAGGAACTGCTGTAAAACTGCATCAAATGTCTGTGATTGTTAGTAAATGTAAGTGCTCGCGACTCTTCAGCTCCGCCCACAGCTCGCCTCCAGGAGCTTGGCTGTTTTCGGAGAGAATCGCAAACTCTATTTTTCCTTTATAAATCTGATAAAACTGAAGACTCTTCAGAGATGTGAATGATGCAATACTACACTATAGGTATTCAAGATTAACATGAGATTGGCCAAAAACTGTGTGTGTTATGTCCCCTTTAACCTAGTCATGTCGACTTTATTTTTATATAGTCTCAGCCTCAGAGGTCACACCCTCGGACCGGTGGCTGAACGTCTGATGTATACGGCACACAAAAGTGGAAACACTTCAGGAGTTTCGAAGTCGTCATTGGATTGGTTGAATTATATAGGATTTCCGGGAGATGTGTGTGTCAAGTTCTTTAATGTTCCACTGGAAACAAAGATGCCGTGACGCCAAACCCTTACGAAAGAAGAAAGCCGTCGTGTTTACAACTGTGATGACGAGCGCTTATCAGGATCAACTAAACGCTGGATTCTCAAAGTATGTAAAATATTTAAGTTTGTGGCACAGAATTTTTCAAATACGTTCGAGAGTTTTACACACCGGTCTGTTATTGAGGCAACATTTCCATACCCCGAAACGTGCTGCTGAATGAAACGAACTGTGATTGGTTGTTTGACATGTCAGTCAAACGGCCTCATGGGCGGACTTGGCCAAAGAAAGCTGTCATGAATTCCAGACCTTCAGCCGTCAGTCTGAAGGTCTGGCTGTGCAAGACTAATTTTTATAGCACTACAGCACATATTTAACCAGCAGGAAATAACGACCATGGTGCAAACAGAATAATTTCTGCTGTGGCGCAGCTCCAAGAGAAGATAGTAAACGGTCATTGTTCAGTTGAAGTCATCTGCATCCGAAAAGCTAGGCTGCTGACATGCTGCCTCACCGCCTATCAGCTAATGACTTCGCAGGTAGCGTTTGTTCATGAAGGTAACTCATGAAACTGATATCGGACATGCTTCTGAGGCAGCTTAATGGTTCAATGATCTAAAACAAACAGAATGAGCTTGGTGATAACCAGTGTTGGCGAAAGTTACTTTTAAAAGCAATGCATTACAATATTGCGTTACTCCATAAAAAAGTAACTAATTATGTTACTTAGTTACTTTTTATGGAAAGTAATGCGTTACGGTACTTTTGCGAATTAGAATTAGAATGCAGAAGAAGAAATTTCAACACACTTCAGCAATAAAAAAAACACAAATGTTTGTCTAGAGTAATTTTTGCTTATCAGTATGGTTGAACTGGATCATCGAAGGTCAGAAGCAAAGACGTTGGTTAATAGAATGGGATTAAATACATAAAGGATTTGTGTTGTTTCACATTTAATTATTGCAGGTTTGCGTCATATTCTGAGTTGCATTATTTGTATTAATTTTGAGGAATACTGAATCTGTGTTCTTTTTTTTGTGAGTGAGATGAATTAATGCATATTCATATTTATTTTGAACTACAGTAACATCTTCTGATTTCTCTCAACATGGGGACAGGAAAGCTGACAATCAATAAATTAAAAAAAAAAGTAACTTCCGTTACTTATTTGAAAAAGTAAAATTAAATCTCTTGTAAATTAAAAAGTAGTGCGTTACTTTACTAGTTACTTGAAAAAAGTAATATAACATTAAAGAGTATAATTTGTTTAAATAAATAAAACTTGTAATATATTACCCCCAACACTGGTGATAACTAAGCAAATATTCAATGATTTATTTGATCAACCATCACAGGATAGAACACACAGGATTGTGGGTATCAAGGCAGCAAAGGATACATCTATTCTGCCTTTAAATATCGACCAGATGAGGTATCTCAGGAGGCAGGAATTAAAGTTAATTTTGGATTCGACATGTCTCGATGCCTTCCTACCTTGAAATGTGTCCTCTGAAGGCAGCATTTTCCAGTTTCGGATGCAGCCGTCAGTTCAGCGTTGATTCTGTTCCTGTATCAGACACACTTGTTCTGTTTAGTCATATTGGAAACATGCTTGTTCTTAAGCTGTCTAGTCATATTGGAAATATGCTCGTTCTTAAGCTACCTGGTCGTTATTGGGAACGTGGTTGTTCTTAAGTTATAGCTGTATTGTTGGGAACACGCTTGTCCCAGAGCTATCTGGTTGTTATTGTTCTAAAGGCTGTAGTTGTATTGGGAACATGCTTGTTTTTAAGCTATCTAGTCGCATTGGGAATATGCTTGTTCTTAAGCTACCTGGTCATTATTGGGAACATGCTTGTTCTTAAATTATAGCTGTATTGTTGGGAACATGCTTGTTCCAGAGCAATCCGGTCGTTATTCGGAACATGCTTGTTCTGAAAGCAGTAGTTGAATTGGAACATGTTTTTTTAAAGTCTAGCTGGTGTTATTGAGAATGCTGCTTAAGCTTTTAAGGTTTTGGCAACATATTTGATTGGTCAACTGTTAAAGGCAACATGCTTGTTGCTTAAGGCTTTGAGATTTTGCTATCAGTTTGTTGTTGGGGGATATCAGCATATGGTTTTGTTTTGGGGGGTTATCGCTGCTCTGCCTGCTCTCATCCATGCTAGGCTGCAGAACAGCCCTGTTCCCAGAACAGAACCATACTGCCAGTCCAAACTGTATGCTAATTGTCAATCATCTTTGACGATAGTGGTCCTGACAGAAATACAGGTTGTTGATTTAGATGACTTAACTTTACACAATTCTTCCTCTCCTACAGTAGAGAATGAGTGGTGTGACGAGAGGGGCGGGGCCGAGAGCCGTGGGAACGGAGCGAGGCCGGTGGAGTAATTGCGAATGCGCGACACCTGCGCCACTCACTGGTCTCGAGTCTCATGGAGGAGCTCCGGAAGGATACAAAGGAGGAGTGACGACAGTGAAAGACGAGAGAGGACCAGGCCTGGATTTTATTTTGTGTTTTGGTTTCGTTTGTGCGCGGCAGTCGTCCCGAGGGGCTGTCGCGCTATTTTGTGTTTATTTTATTATTAAAGTTTTGTTTGAGTGTTCGCCGGTTCCCGCCTCCTTCCCGACCTACAAACTACGTTACAAGTGGAATTGTTCCTCAGGGGATCTATAGCACACTATCTGATGTGATACTGTAGCTGACAGCTGCATGGTTACAATTTTATCTCTAATAGTATCGATCTTGTAAGTAAGTAGAAGTAAGTAGTTCATAAAGTCATTACTAGACCCCGACCAATATATCGTTTTGCCGATATTATTACAGAACATGTAACGCAGATAAAATGCTTGAAATGGTGTAATTATTTAGTTTGTCCAGCAGAGCACACTCCATTGTTTGCTACTGGTGACCTGGATGAAACGCTTTAAAGCTTAAGTCTATGGAAAACCATTGAACCCTCTCGAATGCGAATCGAGTGTACGTCTAGAGGCCCGCTTTCAAATGAGACCACCCCCGGGGTTCGGGAGTTACGGGTGGTTAAATTCGCGGTCCGGCGCCGACCGATCAAACGATCCCGGGGGGCTACCAACGCGCGGAGGGTGGCGTTCGAGAGGGCTCCTCGAGCTGAAGGGATCCCCCGAATTTGGTGGAGATCCGCCGGCACGTTCGCGAGATAGTGACACCAGTAAACACTTTCACTTCAGTAAGGAGGTCTCTTGTTCAGGCAGCAGCATTCAAGCGTGATCTTATTTGACCGTAAGTGCCCTGCGAAGTGGACTTCACATGAAATTCCGCCATGAT